>NC_091161.1:34316069-34617563 GCF_040958095.1 Procambarus clarkii
GGATTGGTGCCTAGTCAATCCGCTCTTCCCCTGCCAGCCAGGATATGAACCCAGGCGAAATCGCTTGCGAAGCGCGAGGTGAGTGCCTTACCACTGATCCACAGGGACTGCCCAAATATGAATGCCATCAGCAGCACTAGCAGTTGGTGTTACCAGGCAGGTTACCCATCCAATTACTAACCAAATTGAAAGTTGCTTAACTTGGCTAATGGGACGAGAAGCAGTGTCCTTTAAGTGGTAGTATGGCCGTTGTTATTGTATACAAGTGGTAACCAATAACTTGTGAGTGAGTGAGTGAGTGAGTGATGATAATGGTAACTGCGGCGGAGGATACTCACACATACCAGCCAATTCTCCATTAATGATAGTTCTTATAGTCAAACAAACCAACCAAAAGTGGACTATTGCACCAACATGGAAATGTTTGGATGCCATTGATCTCGCACAAATCGCTTATAAATGCCACCCGCCGCTATTTATAAAACCTAAACAATCCTCTTCTAAGCACGAATGATTACTCTTAGGCCTTGGATTATGTTCACTTAGGCTTCATTGAGTCAATACATATAACTTCTTTGAGTCGGGGGACAGGCAGACAGGCAGTCTATATATACATGTTAGGCTTATAAAGTGGTCTCCAACACCCACCCCACAAGGTTAAACTAACCCTCACTCACCAGGATGCTAGTAGCTCACTAACTCCTGGATACCTATTTACTGCTAGGTGAACAGGTGCATTGGGTGATAGGAAACGCTACCAACAATTACAGCCCTGCCCGACCGCGATTCGAACCCTGGAATCCCTTATTGAGAGTCGAGAAGGAACACATCATTCATGTTACATATATGTGTACTCACCTATTTGTGCCAGGAGGATCGAGCATTAATCTTAGAGTCTGCCTTTAAGCCGTCAGTTGTTTATAGCAATAACTCTTGGCCTATTTCCTAACTTAACCTAGCCTAACCTATACCCTACCCTAACCTATAACCTACCACAATCTAAAACCAAACCTAATATAACCTAACCTAATCTAAACCTAACCTAGCCTACACCTAAACCCAATCTACCTAACTTACCTAACTAAGCTAACCTAACCAAACCTAACCTAACTAACCTAACCTAACTAACCTAACCTAACCTAACCTAACTAACCTAACCTAACTAATCTAACCTAACCTAACTAACGTAACCTAACCTAACCTAACCTAACCAAACCTAACCTAACTAACCTAACCTAACCTAATCTATCCTAACTTAACTAACCTAACCTAAACCTAACCAAACCTAACCTAACTAACCTAACCTAACCTAACCTAACCTAAACCTAACCTAACCTAACTTAACCAAACCTAACCTAACCAAACTTAACCTAACCTAACCTAACCTAACCAAACCTAACCTAACTAACCTAACCTAACCTAACTAACCTAACCTAAACCTAACCAAACCTAACCTAACTAACCTAACCAAACTTAACCTAACCTAACCAAACTTAACCTAGCCTAACCAAACTTAACCTAACCTAGGGGCTGGTCCCAAACCTGCACACAGAAATAACATCTCATGAGACCAGAAGACATGGCAGGATGTGCAGAATACCCCCGTTGAAAAACAGAGGTGCAACTGGTACTCTGAGAGAGAACTCTATCAACATCAGAGGTCCGAGACTGTTCAACACGCTTCCACTACACATAAGGGGCATAACTGGCCGACCCCTCACAGTGTTCAAGAGAGAACTGGATAAGCACCTCCAAAGGATACCTGATCAACCAGGCTGTGACTCATACGTCAGGCTGCGAGTAGCCGCGTCCAACAGCCTGGTTGATCAGTCCGGCAACCAGGAAGCCTGGTCGACGACCGGGCCGCGGGGACGCTAAGCCCCGGAAGCACCTCAAGGTAAGGTAACCTAACCTAACCTAACCAAACCTAACCTAACTAACCTAACCTAACCTAACTAACCTAACCTAAACCTAACCAAACCTAACCTAACTAACCTAACCAAACTTAACCTAACCTAACCAAACTTAACCTAACCTAACCTAACCTAATCTAACCTAACCAAACCTAACCTAACCAAACTTAACCTAACCTAACCTAACCTAACCTAACCTAACCAAACTTAACCTAACCTAACCTAACCAACACCCACCTCACAAGATCGAACACCTAAACTGACCCTGACTGACCCTCACCAGGATGCAATCCTACATGAAGCTCACAACTCCTGGATACCTGTTTACTGCTAGGAGAACAGAGGCATTAGGTGATAGGAAACGCTACCAATAATTTCAGTCCTGCCTGGCCGGGTTTCGATCCAGGAATCCCCGATCGTTAGTCTAGAAGGAACACATACATGTTTCATATTTCTGTGTACTCACCTATTTGTACTTGCAGGACTGAGCATCAGTTTTTGAACGCTGACAATATAGCCGCCGGTTGTTAAAAGCAATGACTCCTGGTCTATTTTCCTGTCATATCAACTTTTAAAATTATGAATGGAGTTTGCATCTACAACTGTGGGTTTTTGTAAGTTTGTTCTCACCTAGTTGTATTCACCTAGTTGTGTTTGCTAGGTTTGATATTCAGATCTTTGGTCCCACCTCTCAACCATCAATCAATTGCCCAAGTAGTTTTCCAGAAGTTATGTAACTCATAACTCTCAGCTCTGTTAGAAAAAAGGCTGGGGCTGCATATTCAATTATTTGTCTCGCATAGGTTGAAAAAAAGGTTCATTCTTCTTTACACGTTAGAAATGTTACTTTGAACATGTTCTATCCAAGTCGGATAGAACATATTCTTAATCCGGATAGACCTGCGTTCGAGCCTGTCGAAACGGTTGCAATTACAGGGCATATATTGTCCTCTCCTGTAGCAGCATCAGGTTCGATAGATTCTCTGGACAGCCGATGATTGACCTTCTGGCAGTTCTCACGTTGACAAATTTAAAACTGTTTTTTTGATAAAAATAAACGGCACATTCCTTAGATGTTTAAATTTTTTATCTCTGTCCGTGTATGTGTCTTGAGTTGAATTTTGATTCCTTGTGTTTCTTGATTCCTTGTGTTTCTTGAATCCTTGTGTTTCTTGATTCCGTGTGTGTCTTGAATCCGTTTGTGTCTTGATTCCTTGTGTTTCTTGATTCCGTGTGTGCCTTGATTCCTTGTGTGTCTTGATTCCTTGTGTTTCTTGATTCAGTGTGTGTCTTGATTCCGTGTGTGTCTTGATTCCGTCTGTGCCTTGATTCCTTGTGTTTCTTGATTCTGTGTGTGTCTTGATTCCTTGTGTTTCTTGATTCCGTGTGTGTCTTGATTCCGTGTGTGTCTTGATTCCGTGTGTGTCTTGATTCCGTCTGTGCCTTGGTTCCTTGTGTTTCTTGATTCCATGTGTGTCTTGATTCCTTGTGTTTCTTGATTCCGTGTGTGTCTTGATTCCGTTTGTGTCTTGATTCCTTGTGTTTCTTGATTCCGTGTGTGTCTTGATTCCGTTTGTGTCTTGATTCCTTGTGTTTCTTGATTCCGTGTGTGTCTTGATTCCGTCTGTGCCTTGATTCCTTGTGTTTCTTGATTCCGTGTGTGTCTTGATTCCTTGTGTGTCTTGATTCCGTCTGTGCCTTGATTCCTTGTGTTTCTTGATTCCGAATGTGTCTTGGTTCCGTGTGTGTCTTGATTCCGTGTGTGTCTTGATTCCGTGTGTGTCTTGATTCCGTCTGTGCCTTGATTCCTTGTGTTTCTTGATTCCGTGTGTGTCTTGATTCCGTTTGTGTCTTGATTCCTTGTGTTTCTTGATTCCGTGTGTGCCTTGATTCCTTGTGTTTCTTGATTCCGTGTGTGTCATGATTCCGTGTGTGTCTTGATTCCGTGTGTTTCTTGATTCCGTGTGTGTCTTGATTCCGTGTGTGTCTTGATTCCGTGTGTGTCTTGATTCCGTGTGTGTCCTGATTCCTTGTGTTTCTTGATTCCTTGTGTTTCTTGATTCCGTGTGTGTCTTGATTCCTTGTGTTTCTTGATTCCGTGAGTGTCTTGATTCCTTGTGTGTCTTGATTCCGTCTGTGCCTTCATTCCTTGTGTTTCTTGATTCCGAGTGTGTCTTGATTCCGTGTGTTTCTTGATTCCGTGTGTGTCTTGATTCCGTGTGTGTCTTGATTCCGTGTGTGTCTTGATTCCGTGTGTGTCTTGATTCCGTCTGTGCCTTGATTCCTTGTGTTTCTTGATTCCGTGTGTGTCTTGATTCCGTTTGTGTCTTGATTCCTTGTGTCTCTTGTTTCCGTGTGTGCCTTGATTCCTTGTGTTTCTTGATTCCGTGTGTGTCTTGATTCCGTTTGTGTCTTGATTCCTTGTGTCTCTTGATTCCGTGTGTGCCTTGATTTCTTGTGTTTCTTGATTCCTTGTGTGTCTTGATTCCGTGTGTTTCTTGATTCCGTGTGTGTCTTGATTCCGTGTGTGTCTTGATTCCGTGTGTGTCTTGATTCCGTGTGGGTCCTGATTCCTTGTGTTTCTTTATTCCTTGTGTTTCTTGATTCCGTGTTTGTCTTGATTCCGTCTGTGCCTTGATTCCTTATGTGTCTTGATTTCGTGTGTGTCTCCTGAGTGTGTCTCTTGTTTCCGTGTGTGTCTTGATTCCGTATGTTCCCGTGTCCGTCAGAGTCTTAGGTTAGTCTTAGGTTAGGTTAGGTTAGGTTAGTTAGTGTCCGTGTCAATGTCTATGTCATTGTCCCTGGGGTTTTGAGTCCAGGATGCCATTTGTGTCCCCTCAAATTGCCTCCCTTATCTCCACCTTGGGATCGTGTCAGTGTCCATGTGTGTCTTGATTCTGTGTGTGTCTTGAGTCCGTGTGTATCTTGAGTCCGTTTGTGTCTTGATTCTGTGAGTGTCTTGATTCCGTGTGTGTCTTGATTCTGTGTGTGTCTTGAGTCCGTGTGTGTCTTGAGTTCGTGTATTGATTCCGTGTGTCCGTGTCCGTTAGAGTCTATGAGTGTCCGTGTCCGTGTCCGTGTCCGTGTCATTATCCCTGGGGTATTGAGTCCAGGATGCCATTTGTGTCCCCTCAAATTGCCTCCCTTATCTCCACCTTGGGATCGTGTCAGTGTCCATGTGTGTCTTGATTCCGTGTGTGTCTTGAGTCCGCGTGTGTCTTGAGTCCGTGTGTGTCTTGAGTCCGTGTGTGTCTTGAGTCCGTGTGTGTCTTGATTCCGCGTGTGTCTTGAGTCCGTGTGTCTCTTGAGTCCGTGTGTGTCTTTAGTCCGTGTGTGTCTTGAGTCCGCGTGTGTCTTGAGTCCGTGTGTGTCTTGATTCCGCGTGTGTCTTGAGTCCGCGTGTGTCTTGATTCCGTGTGTGTCTTGAGTCCGCGTGTGTCTTGAGTCCGTGTGTGTCTTGAGTCTGCGTGTGTCTTGAGTCCGTGTGTGTCTTGATTCCGCGTGTGTCTTGAGTCCTGTGTGTCCGGGTGTCTTTGGGGTTTTGGGTCCAGGAAGCTATTTGTGTCGACCCAAATTGCCTCCCTTCTCCCCACCTGAAATCCAGGTGAATTGAAAGACCTGCCCGAGGTCAGTGGATCCAGGTATCCGTCCGTGGGCCCCCGGATTTCAACCCTTCCCCACATTCCAAGGGGTCAGTCAATCAATCTTCAGCTATCCAGAGAATCTATCGAAACTGATGCTCCTACAGGAGGGGACACACAGATAAATCTGTGCCCTGTACTTGCAACCGTTCCGACAGGCTCGAACGCAGGTCTATCCGGATTAAGAACATGTTCTATCCGACTAGGCCACGCTGGAGTTGCCTTCTGAATCAAATTTTGCACTTGTATTTATATCTCGTAGTAAGGTTAGTTAGTGTCTATTTATCAACATTTGCAATGATTGACGTGTGAAGTTGTGAGTTTGTGTTGACAGATAGAAATTCATAACAGCTTATTCGATGAGGTTGCAGTCCAGTGAGGCAGTTTCATGAATGAATATTGGAGAATTTAGGCAAACTGACGTGTGTGTGTGTGTGTGTGTGTACTCACCTAGTTGTGTCTGCAGGATCGAGCATTGACTCTTGGATCCCGCCTTTCGAGCATCGGTTGTTTACAGCAATGACTCCTGTCCTATTTCCCTATCATACCTGGTTTTAAAATTATGAATAGTATTTGCTTCCACAACCTGTTCCTGAAGTGCATTCCATTTCCCCACTACTCTCACGCTAAAAGAAAATTTCCTAACATCTCTGTGACTCATCTGAGTTTCAAGCTTCCATCCATGTCCTCTCGTTCTGTTACTATTCCGTGTGAACATTTCGTCTATGTCCACTCTGTCAATTCCTCTGAGTATCTTATACGTTCCTATCATGTCCCCCCTCTCCCTTCTTCTTTCTAGTGTCGTAAGGCACAATTCCCTCAGGCGCTCTTCATACCCCATCCCTCGTAGCTCTGGGACGAGTCTCGTTGCAAACCTCTGAACCTTTTCCAGTTTCATTATATGCTTCTTCAGATGGGGACTCCATGATGAGGCGGCATACTCTAAGACTGGCCTTACGTAGGCAGTGTAAAGCGCCCTAAATGCCTCCTTACTTAGGTTTCTGAATGATGTTCTAACTTTTGCCAGTGTAGAGTACGCTGCTGTCGTTATCCTATTAATATGTGCCTCAGGAGATAGATTAGGTGTTACGTCCACCCCCAGGTCTCTTTCACGCGTCGTTACAGGTAGGCTGTTCCCCTTCATTGTGTACTGTCCCTTTGGTCTCCTATCTCCTAGTCCCATTTCCATAACTTTACATTTGCTCGTGTTGAATTCTAGTAGCCATTTCTCTGACCATCTCTGCAATCTGTTCAGGTCCTCTTGGAGGATCCTGCAATCCTCATCTGTCACAACTCTTCTCATCAACTTTGCATCATCCGCAAACATCGACATGTAGGACTCTACGCCTGTAAACATGTCGTTAACATATACAAGAAATAGAATTGGTCCCAGCACCGATCCTTGTGGTACTCCACTTGTTACTGTTCGCCAGTCCGACTTCTCGCCCCTTACCGTAACTCTTTGGCTCCTTCCTGTTAGGTAGTTCCTTATCCATTCTAGGACCTTTCCCCCCACCCCCGCCTGCCTCTCGAGCTTGAACAGCAGTCTCATGTGCGGTACTGTATCAAAGGCTTTTTGGCAGTCCAGAAATATGCAGTCTGCCCAACCATCTCTGTCCTGTCTTATCCTCGTTATTTTATCATAGAATTCCAGAAGGTTTATTAGGCACGATTTCCCTGTCCAGAACCCATGTTGATGTTTGTTCACAAACCTAATGTTCTCCAGGTGTGCAACCAGTCGCAGCCTAATTATTCTTTCCAGTATTTTACAGGGGATGCTTGTCAGTGATACAGGTCTGTAGTTAGGTGCCTCCTCCCTATCTCCTTTCTTGAAGATCGGCACGACATTTGCCTTCTTCCAGCAACTGGGCAATTCTCCTGACATAAGTGACTCATTAAAGATCATTGCCAGAGGCACGCTGAGGGCCTGTGCTGCTTCTTTTAGTATCCACGGTGATACTTTGTCTGGTCCAACTGCTTTAGTTGCATCTAGAGTTGTCAACTGTTTCATTACCTCCTCTGCTGTCACCTCTATATCTGATAGTCTTTCATCTAGGGTAACCCCTTCCAACAATGGGAGCTGCTCAGGCTCGGTAGTGAACACTCCATGGAAACTGGCATTCAGTGCCTCGCAGATTTCCTTGTCACTTTCAGTATATGCCCCCTCTGTCTTCCTTAGTCTTGTCACTTGGTCGTTCACCGACATTTTTCTTCTTATATGACTGTGTAGTAACTTGGGTTGTTTTTTCGCTTTGATTGCAATATCGTTCTCATAGTCCCTTTCCGATGTTCGTCTTATGTTAATGTAATCGTTCCTAGCTCTGTTGTATCTGCTTCTGTTGTCCTCTGTTCTTTGTCTTCTGTACTTCCTCCACTCCCGTCTGCTGGCCATTTTTGCTTCCTGACACTGTCTATTAAACCATGGGTTATTATATTCCTTCTTATTTTTTCCCTTTACCGTTGGTATAAATCTCTCTTCGGCCTCCTGGCATTTCTGTATGACTAGGTCCATCATATCTTGGACTGTTTTTCCTCTAATTTCTTCCTCCCACTGCACTTCACCCAGATAGTCCCTTATCCTCATATAGTCCCCTTTCCTGTAGTCAGCTCTCCTTTCCCAGATCTCTTGTCCCATGGTCATAAGTTTGAATTCCATCATGTAGTGTGTGTGTGTGTGTGTGTGTGTTGTGTGTGTGTGTGTGTGTGTGTGTGTGTGTGTGTGTGTGTGTGTGTGTGTGTGTGTGTGTGTTTAAAGGTATGTATTATTTAATATTTAGTGTGGTGTGTGTGTGTGTCCAAATGAGTTTGTGAATGGTAAACAAGCAATCCAATACCTAATATGTGCTAATCTAGGCCTCGTTTTGTATACATATATATGTGTTTACTAGGGAATGAAAATCCGGTTTGTTTAATTCTAAGTTTTTTCAACAATAAATAGTACATACGCGAACGAACGGTTCGGCTGGGTAAGTATAGCGTTGTGGCGGCCATTTTCTCTGTTAGGCTGGGGTTGGGGGAAGGGGGGGGTTGGTCTCTGGTAATTGTGGTATAGGGGTAGTTATATTTGGGCCTCGGTTGGGGGGTAGGGTGTTGGTAGGGGGGTGGGGGCCCAGGGAGCAGCAGAGGGGGGACCTGAGGGAGAGGCATGGAGTTGCTAGTTAATCATTAAGATATTAATTTGTGGAGATAGGTTATATAAGGAAAGATGTTTAGGAAGGAATAAGAAAAGTGTTTGGAACTGATGAAAGTATATGAGTTATAGTGATTCATGTTAGAAGAAAGATATGTGCTTTAAAAGGTGAAGAGATTTGTAAAGGACTTTATCTGCTTAATAATATATTAATTAACGGTAAATGACCATTGGAGATAGATATTCAACAGCATAATGAGTGGACAAGTTTTAGCAGGAAGGCCGGCACAGAGAGAGAGAATGGACCGATAAATAGTTAGACATTTTTTCTCGAATGGTATACTCTAATAATCATAGGTACATATTTCAGAGCGCGACATTCGTGCGCGCGCGCGCGCACACACACATATAAACACACACTCACACACACACACACACACACACACACACACACACACACACACACACACACACACACACACACACACACACACACACACACACACACACACACAACCTACCGGGGTAGGGGAACAGCCTACCTGTAACGACGCGTGAAAGAGACCTGGGGGTGGACGTAACACCTAATCTATCTCCTGAGGCACATATTAATAGGATAACGACAGCAGCGTACTCTACACTGGCAAAAGTTAGAACATCATTCAGAAACCTAAGTAAGGAGGCATTTAGGGCGCTTTACACTGCCTACGTAAGGCCAGTCTTAGAGTATGCCGCCTCATCATGGAGTCCCCATCTGAAGAAGCATATAATGAAACTGGAAAAGGTTCAGAGGTTTGCAACGAGACTCGTCCCAGAGCTACGAGGGATGGGGTATGAAGAGCGCCTGAGGGAACTGTGCCTTACGACACTAGAAAGAAGAAGGGAGAGGGGGGACATGATAGGAACGTATAAGATACTCAGAGGAATTGACAGAGTGGACATAGACGAAATGTTCACACGGAATAGTAACAGAACGAGAGGACATGGATGGAAGCTTGAAACTCAGATGAGTCACAGAGATGTAAGGAAGTTTTCTTTTAGCGTGAGAGTAGTGGGGAAATGGAATGCACTTCAGGAACAGGTTGTGGAAGCAAATACTATTCATAATTTTAAAACCAGGTATGATAGGGAAATGGGACAGGAGTCATTGCTGTAAACAACCGATGCTCGAAAGGCGGGATCCAAGAGTCAATGCTCGATCCTGCAAGCACATATAGGTGAGTACACACACACACACACACACATATATATATACAAACATACATACAGTCTCGACAGTCAAATTGCAGAAACTGTCACAATTATGACAAGGATCACTCATATTGGATATATACACACACAGATAAATTCACGTGGATAAGTCACTCCAATTACACGTATGTACACACACAGACAACATATTTCAGTGAGTGTGGCCCATAGTATACATTAATACTCACACATGGCAGCCCATTCACTATTAATTGGTGTACATATTCATTCACACACATGTTAATGTGTCTCTTTCTTATAAAATACACACACACTGAAAGGAATCTTTGAGAACATTATATACCACATATGTCAGACCAATCCTGAAGTATGCAGCTCCAGCATGGAGTCCACATCTAGTCAAGCATAAGACTAAACTGGAAAAGGTTCAAAGGTTTGCCACCAGACTAGATCCCGAGCTAAGAGGTATGAGCTACGAGGAGAGACTACGGGAATTAAACCTCACTTCGTTGGAAGACAGAAGAGTTAAGGGGGACATGATCACCACATTCAAGATTCTCATGGGAATCGATAAGGTAGATGAAGGTAGGCTATTTAACACAAAGGGCACACGTACTAGGGGACACAGGTGGAAACTGAGTGCCCAAATGAGACACAGAGATATTAGAAAGAACTTTTTTAGTGTCAGAGTAGTTGACAAATGGAATGCATTAGGAAGTGATGTGGTGGAGGCTGACTCCATACACAGTTTCAAGTGTAGATATGATAGAGCCCAATAGGCTCAGGAACTAGTACTCCTGTTGATTGACGGTTGAGAGGCGGGACCAAAGAGCCAGAGCTCAACCCCCGCAAGCACAATAAGGTGAGTACAATTAGGTGAGTACACACAAACTCATTGTTAATTTTCCCTGGAACACAACCCGACAAACCGTTTAACAACCAGGTACCCATTCACTGCTTCGTGAAGATAATCGTTAAGTTAAGGATTGGTGCCTAGTCAATCCGCTCTTCCCCTGCCAGCCAGGATATGAACCCAGGCGAAATCGCTTGCGAAGCGCGAGGTGAGTGCCTTACCACTGATCCACAGGGACTGCCCAAATATGAATGCCATCAGCAGCACTAGCAGTTGGTGTTACCAGGCAGGTTACCCATCCAATTACTAACCAAATTGAAAGTTGCTTAACTTGGCTAATGGGACGAGAAGCAGTGTCCTTTAAGTGGTAGTATGGCCGTTGTTATTGTATACAAGTGGTAACCAATAACTTGTGAGTGAGTGAGTGAGTGAGTGATGATAATGGTAACTGCGGCGGAGGATACTCACACATACCAGCCAATTCTCCATTAATGATAGTTCTTATAGTCAAACAAACCAACCAAAAGTGGACTATTGCACCAACATGGAAATGTTTGGATGCCATTGATCTCGCACAAATCGCTTATAAATGCCACCCGCCGCTATTTATAAAACCTAAACAATCCTCTTCTAAGCACGAATGATTACTCTTAGGCCTTGGATTATGTTCACTTAGGCTTCATTGAGTCAATACATATAACTTCTTTGAGTCGGGGGACAGGCAGACAGGCAGTCTATATATACACGTTAGGCTTATAAAGTGGTCTCCAACACCCACCCCACAAGGTTAAACTAACCCTCACTCACCAGGATGCTAGTAGCTCACTAACTCCTGGATACCTATTTACTGCTAGGTGAACAGGTGCATTGGGTGATAGGAAACGCTACCAACAATTACAGCCCTGCCCGACCGCGATTCGAACCCTGGAATCCCTTATTGAGAGTCGAGAAGGAACACATCATTCATGTTACATATATGTGTACTCACCTATTAGTGCCAGGAGGATCGAGCATTAATCTTAGAGTCTGCCTTTAAGCCGTCAGTTGTTTATAGCAATAACTCTTGGCCTATTTCCTAACTTAACCTAGCCTAGCCTATACCCTACCCTAACCTATAACCTACCACAATCTAAAACCAAACCTAATATAACCTAACCTAATCTAAACCTAACCTAGCCTACACCTAAACCCAATCTACCTAACTTACCTAACTAAGCTAACCTAACCAAACCTAACCTAACTAACCTAACCTAACTAACCTAACCTAACCTAACCTAACTAACCTAACCTAACTAATCTAACCTAACCTAACTAACGTAACCTAACCTAACCTAACCTAACCTAACCAAACCTAACCTAACTAACCTAACCTAACCTAATCTATCCTAACTTAACTAACCTAACCTAAACCTAACCAAACCTAACCTACCTAACCTAACCTAACCTAACCTAACCTAAACCTAACCTAACCTAACTTAACCAAACCTAACCTAACCAAACTTAACCTAACCTAACCTAACCTAACCAAACCTAACCTAACTAACCTAACCTAACCTAACTAACCTAACCTAAACCTAACCAAACCTAACCTAACTAACCTAACCAAACTTAACCTAACCTAACCAAACTTAACCTAGCCTAACCAAACTTAACCTAACCTAGGGGCTGGTCCCAAACTTGCACACAGAAATAACATCTCATGAGACCAGAAGACATGGCAGGATGTGCAGAATACCCCCGTTGAAAAACAGAGGTGCAACTGGTACTCTGAGAGAGAACTCTATCAACATCAGAGGTCCGAGACTGTTCAACACGCTTCCACTACACATAAGGGGCATAACTGGCCGACCCCTCACAGTGTTCAAGAGAGAACTGGATAAGCACCTCCAAAGGATACCTGATCAACCAGGCTGTGACTCATACGTCAGGCTGCGAGTAGCCGCGTCCAACAGCCTGGTTGATCAGTCCGGCAACCAGGAAGCCTGGTCGACGACCGGGCCGCTGGGACGCTAAGCCCCGGAAGCACCTCAAGGTAAGGTAACCTAACCTAACCTAACCAAACCTAACCTAACTAACCTAACCTAACCTAACTAACCTAACCTAAACCTAACCAAACCTAACCTAACTAACCTAACCAAACTTAACCTAACCTAACCAAACTTAACCTAACCTAACCAAACTTAACCTAACCTAACCTAACCTAATCTAACCTAACCAAACCTAACCTAACCAAACTTAACCTAACCTAACCTAACCTAACCTAACCTAACCAAACTTAACCTAACCTAACCTAACCAACACCCACCTCACAAGATCGAACACCTAAACTGACCCTGACTGACCCTCACCAGGATGCAATCCTACATGAAGCTCACAACTCCTGGATACCTGTTTACTGCTAGGAGAACAGAGGCATTAGGTGATAGGAAACGCTACCAATAATTTCAGTCCTGCCTGGCCGGGTTTCGATCCAGGAATCCCCGATCGTTAGTCTAGAAGGAACACATACATGTTTCATATTTCTGTGTACTCACCTATTTGTACTTGCAGGACTGAGCATCAGTTTTTGAACGCTGACAATATAGCCGCCGGTTGTTTAAAGCAATGACTCCTGGTCTATTTTCCTGTCATATCAACTTTTAAAATTATGAATGGAGTTTGCATCTACAACTGTGGGTTTTTGTAAGTTTGTTCTCACCTAGTTGTATTCACCTAGTTGTGTTTGCTAGGTTTGATATTCAGATCTTTGGTCCCACCTCTCAACCATCAATCAATTGCCCAAGTAGTTTTCCAGAAGTTATGTAACTCATAACTCTCAGCTCTGTTGGAAAAAAGGCTGGGGCTGCATATTCAATTATTTGTCTCGCATAGGTTGAAAAAAAGGTTCATTCTTCTTTACACGTTAGAAATGTTACTTTGAACATGTTCTATCCAAGTCGGATAGAACATATTCTTAATCCGGATAGACCTGCGTTCGAGCCTGTCGAAACGGTTGCAATTACAGGGCATATATTGTCCTCTCCTGTAGCAGCATCAGGTTCGATAGATTCTCTGGACAGCCGATGATTGACCTTCTGGCAGTTCTCACGTTGACAAATTTAAAACTGTTTTTTTGATAAAAAAAACGGCACATTCCTTAGATGTTTAAATTTTTTATCTCTGTCCGTGTATGTGTCTTGAGTTGAATTTTGATTCCTTGTGTTTCTTGATTCCTTGTGTTTCTTGATTCCTTGTGTTTCTTGATTCCGTGTGTGTCTTGAATCCGTTTGTGTCTTGATTCCTTGTGTTTCTTGATTCCGTGTGTGCCTTGATTCCTTGTGTGTCTTGATTCCTTGTGTTTCTTGATTCAGTGTGTGTCTTGATTCCGTGTGTGTCTTGATTCCGTCTGTGCCTTGATTCCTTGTGTTTCTTGATTCTGTGTGTGTCTTGATTCCTTGTGTTTCTTGATTCCGTGTGTGTCTTGATTCCGTGTGTGTCTTGATTCCGTGTGTGTCTTGATTCCGTCTGTGCCTTGGTTCCTTGTGTTTCTTGATTCCATGTGTGTCTTGATTCCTTGTGTTTCTTGATTCCGTGTGTGTCTTGATTCCGTTTGTGTCTTGATTCCTTGTGTTTCTTGATTCCGTGTGTGTCTTGATTCCGTTTGTGTCTTGATTCCTTGTGTTTCTTGATTCCGTGTGTGTCTTGATTCCGTCTGTGCCTTGATTCCTTGTGTTTCTTGATTCCGTGTGTGTCTTGATTCCTTGTGTGTCTTGATTCCGTCTGTGCCTTGATTCCTTGTGTTTCTTGATTCCGAATGTGTCTTGGTTCCGTGTGTGTCTTGATTCCGTGTGTGTCTTGATTCCGTGTGTGTCTTGATTCCGTCTGTGCCTTGATTCCTTGTGTTTCTTGATTCCGTGTGTGTCTTGATTCCGTTTGTGTCTTGATTCCTTGTGTTTCTTGATTCCGTGTGTGTGCTTTGATTCCTTGTGTTTCTTGATTCCGTGTGTGTCTTGATTCCGTGTGTGTCTTGATTCCGTGTGTTTCTTGATTCCGTGTGTGTCTTGATTCCGTGTGTGTCTTGATTCCGTGTGTGTCTTGATTCCGTGTGTGTCCTGATTCCTTGTGTTTCTTGATTCCTTGTGTTTCTTGATTCCGTGTGTGTCTTGATTCCTTGTGTTTCTTGATTCCGTGAGTGTCTTGATTCCTTGTGTGTCTTGATTCCGTCTGTGCCTTCATTCCTTGTGTTTCTTGATTCCGAGTGTGTCTTGATTCCGTGTGTTTCTTGATTCCGTGTGTGTCTTGATTCCGTGTGTGTCTTGATTCCGTCTGTGCCTTGATTCCTTGTGTTTCTTGATTCCGTGTGTGTCTTGATTCCGTTTGTGTCTTGATTCCTTGTGTCTCTTGTTTCCGTGTGTGCCTTGATTCCTTGTGTTTCTTGATTCCGTGTGTGTCTTGATTCCGTTTGTGTCTTGATTCCTTGTGTCTCTTGATTCCGTGTGTGCCTTGATTTCTTGTGTTTCTTGATTCCTTGTGTGTCTTGATTCCGTGTGTTTCTTGATTCCGTGTGTGTCTTGATTCCGTGTGTGTCTTGATTCCGTGTGGGTCCTGATTCCTTGTGTTTCTTGATTCCTTGTGTTTCTTGATTCCGTGTTTGTCTTGATTCCGTCTGTGCCTTGATTCCTTATGTGTCTTGATTTCGTGTGTGTCTCCTGAGTGTGTCTTGTTTCCGCGTGTGTCTTGATTCCGTATGTTCCCGTGTCCGTCAGAGTCTTAGGTTAGTCTTAGGTTAGGTTAGGTTAGGTTAGTTATGTCCGTGTCAATGTCTATGTCATTGTCCCTGGGGTTTTGAGTCCAGGATGCCATTTGTGTCCCCTCAAATTGCCTCCCTTATCTCCACCTTGGGATCGTGTCAGTGTCCATGTGTGTCTTGATTCTGTGTGTGTCTTGAGTCCGTGTGTATCTTGAGTCCGTTTGTGTCTTGATTCTGTGAGTGTCTTGAGTCCGTGTGTGTCTTGATTCTGTGTGTGTCTTGAGTCCGTGTGTGTCTTGAGTACGTGTTTGATTCCGTGTGTCCGTGTCCGTTAGAGTCTATGAGTGTCCGTGTCCGTGTCCGTGTCCGTGTCATTATCCCTGGGGTATTGAGTCCAGGATGCCATTTGTGTCCCCTCAAATTGCCTCCCTTATCTCCACCTTGGGATCGTGTCAGTGTCCATGTGTGTCTTGATTCCGTGTGTGTCTTGAGTCCGCGTGTGTCTTGAGTCCGTGTGTGTCTTGAGTCCGTGTGTGTCTTGAGTCCGTGTGTGTCTTGATTCCGCGTGTGTCTTGAGTCCGTGTGTGTCTTGAGTCCGTGTGTGTCTTTAGTCCGTGTGTGTCTTGAGTCCGCGTGTGTCTTGAGTCCGTGTGTGTCTTGATTCCGCGTGTGTCTTGAGTCCGCGTGTGTCTTGATTCCGTGTGTGTCTTGAGTCCGCGTGTGTCTTGAGTCCGTGTGTGTCTTGAGTCTGCGTGTGTCTTGAGTCCGTGTGTGTCTTGATTCCGCGTGTGTCTTGAGTCCTGTGTGTCCGGGTGTCTTTGGGGTTTTGGGTCCAGGAAGCTATTTGTGTCGACCCAAATTGCCTCCCTTCTCCCCACCTGAAATCCAGGTGAATTGAAAGACCTGCCCGAGGTCAGTGGATCCAGGTATCCGTCCGTGGGCCCCCGGATTTCAACCCTTCCCCACATTCCAAGGGGTCAGTCAATCAATCTTCAGCTATCCAGAGAATCTATCGAAACTGATGCTCCTACAGGAGGGGACACACAGATAAATCTGTGCCCTGTACTTGCAACCGTTCCGACAGGCTCGAACGCAGGTCTATCCGGATTAAGAACATGTTCTATCCGACTAGGCCACGCTGGAGTTGCCTTCTGAATCAAATTTTGCACTTGTATTTATGTCTCGTAGTAAGGTTAGTTAGTGTATTTATCAACATTTGCAATGATTGACGTGTGAAGTTGTGAGTTTGTGTTGACAGATAGAAATTCATAACAGCTTATTCGATGAGGTTGCAGTCCAGTGAGGCAGTTTCATGAATGAATATTGGAGAATTTAGGCAAACTGACGTGTGTGTGTGTGTGTGTGTGTGTGTGTGTGTGTGTGTGTGTGTGTGTGTGTGTGTGTGTGTGTGTGTGTGTGTGTGTGTGTGTGTGTGTGTGTTTAAAGGTATGTATTATTTAATATTTAGTGTGGTGTGTGTGTGTGTCCAAATGAGTTTGTGAATGGTAAACAAGCAATCCAATACCTAATATGTGCTAATCTAGGCCTCGTTTTGTATACATATATATATATGTGTTTACTAGGGAATGAAAATCCGGTTTGTTTAATTCTAAGTTTTTTCAACAATAAATAGTACATACGCGAACGAACGGTTCGGCTGGGTAAGTATAGCGTTGTGGCGGCCATTTTCTCTGTTAGGCTGGGGTTGGGGGAAGGGGGGGGTTGGTCTCTGGTAATTGTGGTATAGGGGTAGTTATATTTGGGCCTCGGTTGGGGGGTAGGGTGTTGGTAGGGGGGTGGGGGCCCAGGAGGAGCAGCAGAGGGGGGACCTGAGGGAGAGGCATGGAGTTGCTAGTTAATCATTAAGATATTAATTTGTGGAGATAGGTTATATAAGGAAAGATGTTTAGGAAGGAATAAGAAAAGTGTTTGGAACTGATGAAAGTATATGAGTTATAGTGATTCATGTTAGAAGAAAGATATGTGCTTTAAAAGGTGAAGAGATTTGTAAAGGACTTTATCTGCTTAATAATATATTAATTAACGGTAAATGACCATTGGAGATAGATATTCAACAGCATAATGAGTGGACAAGTTTTAGCAGGAAGGCCGGCACAGAGAGAGAATGGACCGATAAATAGTTAGACATTTTTTCTCGAATGGTATACTCTAATAATCATAGGTACATATTTCAGAGCGCGACATTCGCGCGCGCGCGCGCGCACACACACACATATACACACACACACACACACACACACACACACACACACACACACACACACACACACACACACACACACACACACACACACACACACACACACACACACACACAGCAACTTTAGCGCATAGAATGAGAGCGAAGCTGCTGGTCATGGGGGACCTAAATCACGGAGAGATAGATTGGGAAACGAGGAATCCCCATGGCGGGGAGGAGACCTGGGGAGCGAAGCTGGTAGACGTTATTGACAGGAATTTCCTAACACAGCATGTGAAAGAAGATACTAGGGAAAGAGGAGGGGATACGCCCAGCCTATTAGATCTCATTATCACTCAGAATGTAGAAGACATCGAGCAGTTGGAACATGAAATACCACTAGGAGCTAGTGACCATTGTGTCCTAGCCTTTGACTACATGATGGAGCTTAAAATTGTGACCAAAGGACAAGAGGTCCGGGAAAGGAGACTTGATTACAGAAAAGGGGACTACAGAAGGATAAGGGACTACCTGGGAGAAGTGCAGTGGGAGGAAGAACTTAGAGGAAAAACAGTGCAAGGTATGATGAACCAAGTCATATTGAAATGCAAGGAGGCTGAAGATAGATTTATTCCAACAATAAAGGAAAAAAGCAGGAGGGAATATAATAACCCATGGTTTAATAGACAGTGTCAGGAAGCAAAGGTGAGAAGCAGGAGGGAGTGGAGGAAGTACAGAAGGCAAAGGACAGAGGACAACAGGATTAGATGTAACAGAGCTAGGAATGATTACATTAACATAAGACGAGTGTCGGAAAGAAATTATGAGAACGATATTGCAGTCAAGGCGAAAAAGCAACCAAAATTACTACATAGCCATATAAGAAGGAAGATGTCGGTAAATGACCAAGTGACAAGACTGAGGAAAACAGAAGGGGCATATACAGAAAGCGACAAGGAAATCTGCGAGGTACTGAATGCAAAATTCCATGGAGTGTTCACTACCGAGCCTGAGCAGCTCCCATTGTTAGAAGAGATTACCCAAGATGAAAGACTATCAGATATAGAGGTGACAGCAGAGGATGTAATGAAACAGTTGACAACACTGGATGCAAATAAAGCTGTTGGACCAGACAAAGTATCACCGTGGATACTTAAAGAGGCAGCGCAGGCTCTCAGCGTGCCTCTGGCAATGATCTTCAATGAGTCACTTATGTCGGGAGAATTGCCCAGTTGCTGGAAGGAGGCAAATGTCGTACCGATTTTCAAAAAGGGGGATAGGGAGGAGGCACTTAACTACAGACCCGTATCACTGACAAGCATCCCCTGCAAAATACTTGAAAGAATAATTAGGCTAAGACTTGTTGAGCACCTGGAGAGCATTGGGTTTGTAAACAAGCACCAACATGGGTTCTGGACAGGGAAATCATGCCTAACAAACCTTTTAGAATTCTATGATAAAGTAACAAGGATAAGGCAGGACAGAGAAGGCTGGGCAGACTGCATATTTCTTGACTGCCAAAAGGCCTTTGATACGGTACCGCACATGAGACTGCTATACAAACTTGAGAGGCAGGCAGAAGTAAGCGGAAAGGCCCTAGTATGGGTGAAGAACTACCTAACAGGAAGGAGCCAGAGGGTAATGGTAAGGGGCGAAAAGTCGGACTGGCGAACAGTAACAAGTGGAGTACCTCAAGGATCGGTGCTGGGACCAATCCTCTTTCTAATTTACGTAAATGATATGTTTACAGGAGTGGAATCATACATGTCGATGTTTGCAGATGACGCAAAATTAATGAGAAGAGTTGTGACAGACGAGGATTGTAGGATCCTCCAAGAGGACTTAAACAGGCTGCAGAGATGGTCAGAGAAATGGCTACTGGAGTTTAACACCAGTAAATGTAAAGTTATGGAAATGGGATCAGGTGACAGGAGACCAAAGGGACAGTACACAATGAAGGGGAACAGCCTACCTGTAACGATTCGAGAAAGAGACCTGGGAGTGGATGTGACACCTAATCTAACTCCTGAGGCACATATAAATAGGATAACGACAGCAGCGTACTCTACACTGGCGAAAATTAGAACTTCATTCAGAAACCTAAATGAGGAAGCTTTTAGGGCGCTTTACACTGCCTACGTGAGACCCGTCTTAGAGTATGCCGCGCCATCATGGAGCCCCCACCTGAAGAAACACATAAAGAAACTGGAGAAGGTTCAGAGGTTTGCGACGAGGCTTGTCCCAGAGCTACGAGGGATGGGATATGAAGAGCGGCTGAAGGAACTGAACCTTACGACACTAGAGAAAAGAAGGGAGAGAGGAGATATGATAGGGACATATAAAATACTCAGGGGAATTGACAAAGTGGAAATAGATCAAATGTTCACACGTAATAATAACAGAACGAGGGGACATGGGTGGAAACTGGAAACTCAGATGAGTCACAGAGATGTTAGGAAGTTTTCTTTTAGCGTGAGAGTAGTAGAAAAATGGAATGCACTTGGTGAACAGGTTGTGGAAGCAAATACTATTCATACTTTTAAAACTAGGTATGATAGGGAAATGGGACAGGAGTCATTGCTGTAAACAACCGATAGCTAGAAAGGCGGGATCCAAGAGTCAATGCTCGATCCTGCAAGCACATATAGGTGAGTACATATAGGTGAGTACACACACACACACACACACACACACACACATATATATATACAAACATACATACAGTCTCGACAGTCAAATTGCAGAAACTGTCACAATTATGACAAGGATCACTCATATTGGATATATACACACACAGATAAATTCACGAGGATAAGTCACTCCAATTACACGTATGTACACACACAGACAACATATTTCAGTGAGTGTGGCCCATAGTATACATTAATACTCACACATGGCAGCCCATTCACTATTAATTGGTGTACATATTCATTCACACACATGTTAATGTGTCTCTTTCTTATAAAATACACACACACTGAAAGGAATCTTTGAGAACATTATATACCACATATGTCAGACCAATCCTGAAGTATGCAGCTCCAGCATGGAGTCCACATCTAGTCAAGCATAAGACTAAACTGGAAAAGGTTCAAAGGTTTGCCACCAGACTAGAACCCGAGCTAAGAGGTATGAGTTACGAGGAGAGACTACGGGAATTAAACCTCACTTCGTTGGAAGACAGAAGAGTTAAGGGGGACATGATCACCACATTCAAGATTCTCATGGGAATCGATAAGGTAGATGAAGGTAGGCTATTTAACACAAAGGGCACACGTACTAGGGGACACAGGTGGAAACTGAGTGCCCAAATGAGACACAGAGATATTAGAAAGAACTTTTTTAGTGTCAGAGTAGTTGACAAATGGAATGCATTAGGAAGTGATGTGGTGGAGGCTGACTCCATACACAGTTTCAAGTGTAGATATGATAGAGCCCAATAGGCTCAGGAACTAGTACTCCTGTTGATTGACGGTTGAGAGGCGGGACCAAAGAGCCAGAGCTCAACCCCCGCAAGCACAATAAGGTGAGTACAATTAGGTGAGTACACACAAACTCATTGTTAATTTTCCCTGGAACACAACCCGACAAACCGTTTAACAACCAGGTACCCATTCACTGCTTCGTGAAGATAATCGTTAAGTTAAGGATTGGTGCCTAGTCAATCCGCTCTTCCCCTGCCAGCCAGGATATGTACCCAGGCGAAATCGCTTGCGAAGCGCGAGGTGAGTGCCTTACCACTGATCCACAGGGACTGCCCAAATATGAATGCCATCAGCAGCACTAGCAGTTGGTGTTACCAGGCAGGTTACCCATCCAATTACTAACCAAATTGAAAGTTGCTTAACTTGGCTAATGGGACGAGAAGCAGTGTCCTTTAAGTGGTAGTATGGCCGTTGTTATTGTATACAAGTGGTAACCAATAACTTGTGAGTGAGTGAGTGATGATAATGGTAACTGCGGCGGAGGATACTCACACATACCAGCCAATTCTCCATTAATGATAGTTCTTATAGTCAAACAAACCAACCAAAAGTGGACTATTGCACCAACATGGAAATGTTTGGATGCCATTGATCTCGCACAAATCGCTTATAAATGCCACCCGCCGCTATTTATAAAACCTAAACAATCCTCTTCTAAGCACGAATGACTACTCTTAGGCCTTGGATTATGTTCACTTAGGCTTCATTGAGTCAATACATATAACTTCTTTGAGTCGGGGGACAGGCAGACAGGCAGTCTATATATACATGTTAGGCTTATAAAGTGGTCTCCAACACCCACCCCACAAGGTTAAACTAACCCTCACTCACCAGGATGCTAGTAGCTCACTAACTCCTGGATACCTATTTACTGCTAGGTGAACAGGTGCATTGGGTGATAGGAAACGCTACCAACAATTACAGCCCTGCCCGACCGCGATTCGAACCCTGGAATCCCTTATTGAGAGTCGAGAAGGAACACATCATTCATGTTACATATATGTGTACTCACCTATTTGTGCCAGGAGGATCGAGCATTAATCTTAGAGTCTGCCTTTAAGCCGTCAGTTGTTTATAGCAATAACTCTTGGCCTATTTCCTAACTTAACCTAGCCTAGCCTATACCCTACCCTAACCTATAACCTACCACAATCTAAAACCAAACCTAATATAACCTAACCTAATCTAAACCTAACCTAGCCTACACCTAAACCCAATCTACCTAACTTACCTAACTAAGCTAACCTAACCAAACCTAACCTAACTAACCTAACCTAACTAACCTAACCTAACCTAACCTAACTAACCTAACCTAACTAATCTAACCTAACCTAACTAACGTAACCTAACCTAACCTAACCTAACCTAACCAAACCTAACTAACTAACCTAACCTAACCTAATCTATCCTAACTTAACTAACCTAACCTAAACCTAACCAAACCTAACCTAACTAACCTAACCTAACCTAACCTAACCTAAACCTAACCTAACCTAACTTAACCAAACCTAACCTAACCAAACTTAACCTAACCTAACCTAACCTAACCAAACCTAACCTAACTAACCTAACCTAACCTAACTAACCTAACCTAAACCTAACCAAACCTAACCTAACTAACCTAACCAAACTTAACCTAACCTAACCAAACTTAACCTAGCCTAACCAAACTTAACCTAACCTAGGGGCTGGTCCCAAACCTGCACACAGAAATAACATCTCATGAGACCAGAAGACATGGCAGGATGTGCAGAATACCCCCGTTGAAAAACAGAGGTGCAACTGGTACTCTGAGAGAGAACTCTATCAACATCAGAGGTCCGAGACTGTTCAACACGCTTCCACTACACATAAGGGGCATAAATGGCCGACCCCTCACAGTGTTCAAGAGAGAACTGGATAAGCACCTCCAAAGGATACCTGATCAACCAGGCTGTGACTCATACGTCAGGCTGCGAGTAGCCGCGTCCAACAGCCTGGTTGATCAGTCCGGCAACCAGGAAGCCTGGTCGACGACCGGGCCGCGGGGACGCTAAGCCCCGGAAGCACCTCAAGGTAAGGTAACCTAACCTAACCTAACCAAACCTAACCTAACTAACCTAACCTAACCTAACTAACCTAACCTAAACCTAACCAAACCTAACCTAACTAACCTAACCAAACTTAACCTAACCTAACCAAACTTAACCTAACCTAACCAAACTTAACCTAACCTAACCTAACCTAATCTAACCTAACCAAACCTAACCTAACCAAACTTAACCTAACCTAACCTAACCTAACCTAACCTAACCAAACTTAACCTAACCTAACCTAACCAACACCCACCTCACAAGATCGAACACCTAAACTGACCCTGACTGACCCTCACCAGGATGCAATCCTACATGAAGCTCACAACTCCTGGATACCTGTTTACTGCTAGGAGAACAGAGGCATTAGGTGATAGGAAACGCTACCAATAATTTCAGTCCTGCCTGGCCGGGTTTCGATCCAGGAATCCCCGATCGTTAGTCTAGAAGGAACACATACATGTTTCATATTTCTGTGTACTCACCTATTTGTACTTGCAGGACTGAGCATCAGTTTTTGAACGCTGACAATATAGCCGCCGGTTGTTTAAAGCAATGACTCCTGGTCTATTTTCCTGTCATATCAACTTTTAAAATTATGAATGGAGTTTGCATCTACAACTGTGGGTTTTTGTAAGTTTGTTCTCACCTAGTTGTATTCACCTAGTTGTGTTTGCTAGGTTTGATATTCAGATCTTTGGTCCCACCTCTCAACCATCAATCAATTGCCCAAGTAGTTTTCCAGAAGTTATGTAACTCATAACTCTCAGCTCTGTTAGAAAAAAGGCTGGGGCTGCATATTCAATTATTTGTCTCGCATAGGTTGAAAAAAAGGTTCATTCTTCTTGACACGTTAGAAATGTTACTTTGAACATGTTCTATCCAAGTCGGATAGAACATATTCTTAATCCGGATAGACCTGCGTTCGAGCCTGTCGAAACGGTTGCAATTACAGGGCATATATTGTCCTCTCCTGTAGCAGCATCAGGTTCGATAGATTCTCTGGACAGCCGATGATTGACCTTCTGGCAGTTCTCACGTTGACAAATTTAAAACAGTTTTTTTGATAAAAATAAACGGCACATTCCTTAGATGTTTAAATTTTTTATCTCTGTCCGTGTATGTGTCTTGAGTTGAATTTTGATTCCTTGTGTTTCTTGATTCCTTGTGTTTCTTGATTCCTTGTGTTTCTTGATTCAGTGTGTGTCTTGAATCCGTTTGTGTCTTGATTCCTTGTGTTTCTTGATTCCGTGTGTGCCTTGATTCCTTGTGTGTCTTGATTCCTTGTGTTTCTTGATTCAGTGTGTGTCTTGATTCCGTGTGTGTCTTGATTCCGTCTGTGCCTTGATTCCTTTTTTCTTGATTCTGTGTGTGTCTTGATTCCTTGTGTTTCTTGATTCCGTGTGTGTCTTGATTCCGTCTGTGCCTTGGTTCCTTGTGTTTCTTGATTCCATGTGTGTCTTGATTCCTTGTGTTTCTTGATTCCGTGTGTGTCTTGATTCCGTTTGTGTCTTGATTCCTTGTGTTTCTTGATTCCGTGTGTGTCTTGATTCCGTTTGTGTCTTGATTCCTTGTGTTTCTTGATTCCGTGTGTGTCTTGATTCCGTCTGTGCATTGATTCCTTGTGTTTCTTGATTCCGTGTGTGTCTTGATTCCTTGTGTGTCTTGATTCCGTCTGTGCCTTGATTCCTTGTGTTTCTTGATTCCGAATGTTTCTTGGTTCCGTGTGTGTCTTGATTCCGTGTGTGTCTTGATTCCGTGTGTGTCTTGATTCCGTCTGTGCCTTGATTCCTTGTGTTTCTTGATTCCGTGTGTGTCTTGATTCCGTTTGTGTCTTGATTCCTTGTGTTTCTTGATTCCGTGTGTTTCTTGATTCCGTGTGTGTCTTGATTCCGTGTGTTTCTTGATTCCGTGTGTGTCTTGATTCCGTGTGTGTCTTGATTCCGTGTGTGTCTTGATTCCGTGTGGGTCCTGATTCCTTGTGTTTCTTTATTCCTTGTGTTTCTTGATTCCGTGTTTGTCTTGATTCCGTCTGTGCCTTGATTCCTTATGTGTCTTGATTTCGTGTGTGTCTCCTGAGTGTGTCTTGTTTCCGTGTGTGTCTTGATTCCGTATGTTCCCGTGTCCGTCAGAGTCTTAGGTTAGTCTTAGGTTAGGTTAGGTTAGGTTAGGTTAGTTAGTGTCCGTGTCAATGTCTATGTCATTGTCCCTGGGGTTTTGAGTCCAGGATGCCATTTGTGTCCCCTCAAATTGCCTCCCTTATCTCCACCTTGGGATCGTGTCAGTGTCCATGTGTGTCTTGATTCTGTGTGTGTCTTGAGTCCGTGTGTATCTTGAGTCCGTTTGTGTCTTGATTCTGTGAGTGTCTTGAGTCCGTGTGTGTCTTGATTCTGTGTGTGTCTTGAGTCCGTGTGTGTCTTGAGTACGTGTATTGATTCCGTGTGTCCGTGTCCGTTAGAGTCTATGAGTGTCCGTATCCGTGTCCGTGTCCGTGTCATTATCCCTGGGGTATTGAGTCCAGGATGCCATTTGTGTCCCCTCAAATTGCCTCCCTTATCTCCACCTTGGGATCGTGTCAGTGTCCATGTGTGTCTTGATTCCGTGTGTGTCTTGAGTCCGCGTGTGTCTTGAGTCCGTGTGTGTCTTGAGTCCGTGTGTGTCTTGAGTCCGTGTGTGTCTTGATTCCGCGTGTGTCTTGAGTCCGTGTGTGTCTTGAGTCCGTGTGTGTCTTTAGTCCGTGTGTGTCTTGAGTCCGCGTGTGTCTTGAGTCCGTGTGTGTCTTGATTCCGCGTGTGTCTTGAGTCCGCGTGTGTCTTGATTCCGTGTGTGTCTTGAGTCCGCGTGTGTCTTGAGTCCGTGTGTGTCTTGAGTCTGCGTGTGTCTTGAGTCCGTGTGTGTCTTGATTCCGCGTGTGTCTTGAGTCCTGTGTGTCCGGGTGTCTTTGGGGTTTTGGGTCCAGGAAGCTATTTGTGTCGACCCAAATTGCCTCCCTTCTCCCCACCTGAAATCCAGGTGAATTGAAAGACCTGCCCGAGGTCAGTGGATCCAGGTATCCGTCCGTGGGCCCCCGGATTTCAACCCTTCCCCACATTCCAAGGGGTCAGTCAATCAATCTTCAGCTATCCAGAGAATCTATCGAAACTGATGCTCCTACAGGAGGGGACACACAGATAAATCTGTGCCCTGTACTTGCAACCGTTCCGACAGGCTCGAACGCAGGTCTATCCGGATTAAGAACATGTTCTATCCGACTAGGCCACGCTGGAGTTGCCTTCTGAATCAAATTTTGCACTTGTATTTATATCTCGTAGTAAGGTTAGTTAGTGTCTATTTATCAACATTTGCAATGATTGACGTGTGAAGTTGTGAGTTTGTGTTGACAGATAGAAATTCATAACAGCTTATTCGATGAGGTTGCAGTCCAGTGAGGCAGTTTCATGAATGAATATTGGAGAATTTAGGCAAACTGACGTGTGTGTGTGTGTGTGTGTGTGTGTGTGTGTGTGTGTGTGTGTGTGTGTGTGTGTGTGTGTGTGTGTGTGTGTGTGTGTGTGTGTGTGTGTGTGTGTGTGTGTGTGTGTGTGTGTGTGTGTGTGTGTGTGTGTTTAAAGGTATGTATTATTTAATATTTAGTGTGGTGTGTGTGTGTGTCCAAATGAGTTTGTGAATGGTAAACAAGCAATCCAATACCTAATATGTGCTAATCTAGGCCTCGTTTTGTATACATATATATATGTGTTTACTAGGGAATGAAAATCCGGTTTGTTTTATTCTAAGTTTTTTCAACAATAAATAGTACATACGCGAACGAACGGTTCGGCTGGGTAAGTATAGCGTTGTGGCGGCCATTTTCTCTGTTAGGCGGGGGTTGGGGGAAGGGGGGGGTTGGTCTCTGGTAATTGTGGTATAGGGGTAGTTATATTTGGGCCTCGGTTGGGGGGTAGGGTGTTGGTAGGGGGGTGGGGGCCCAGGGAGCAGCAGAGGGGGGACCTGAGGGAGAGGCATGGAGTTGCTAGTTAATCATTAAGATATTAATTTGTGGAGATAGGTTATATAAGGAAAGATGTTTAGGAAGGAATAAGAAAAGTGTTTGGAACTGATGAAAGTATATGAGTTATAGTGATTCATGTTAGAAGAAAGATATGTGCTTTAAAAGGTGAAGAGATTTGTAAAGGACTTTATCTGCTTAATAATATATTAATTAACGGTAAATGACCATTGGAGATAGATATTCAACAGCATAATGAGTGGACAAGTTTTAGCAGGAAGGCCGGCACAGAGAGAGAATGGACCGATAAATAGTTAGACATTTTTTCTCGAATGGTATACTCTAATAATCATAGGTACATATTTCAGAGCGCGACATTCGTGCGCGCGCGCGCGCACACACACATATACACACACACTCACACACACACACACAACACACACACACACACACACACCACACACACACACACACACACACACACACACACACACACACACACACACACACACACACACATATATATATATACAAACATACATACAGTCTCGACAGTCAAATTGCAGAAACTGACACAATTATGACAAGGATCACTCATATTGGATATATACACACACAGATAAATTCACGTGGATAAGTCACTCCAATTACACGTATGTACACACACAGACAACATATTTCAGTGAGTGTGGCCCATAGTATACATTAATACTCACACATGGCAGCCCATTCACTATTAATTGGTGTACATATTCATTCACACACATGTTTATGTGTCACTTTCTTATAAAATACACACACACTGAAAGGAATCTTTGAGAACATTATATACCACATATGTCAGACCAATCCTGAAGTATGCAGCTCCAGCATGGAGTCCACATCTAGTCAAGCATAAGACTAAACTGGAAAAGGTTCAAAGGTTTGCCACCAGACTAGAACCCGAGCTAAGAGGTATGAGCTACGAGGAGAGACTACGGGAATTAAACCTCACTTCGTTGGAAGACAGAAGAGTTAAGGGGGACATGATCACCACATTCAAGATTCTCATGGGAATCGATAAGGTAGATGAAGGTAGGCTATTTAACACAAGGGGCACACGTACTAGGGGACACAGGTGGAAACTGAGTGCCCAAATGAGACACAGAGATATTAGAAAGAACTTTTTTAGTGTCAGAGTAGTTGACAAATGGAATGCATTAGGAAGTGATGTGGTGGAGGCTGACTCCATACACAGTTTCAAGTGTAGATATGATAGAGGCCCAATAGGCTCAGGAACTAGTACTCCTGTTGATTGACGGTTGAGAGGCGGGACCAAAGAGCCAGAGCTCAACCCCCGCAAGCACAATAAGGTGAGTACAATTAGGTGAGTACACACAAACTCATTGTTAATTTTCCCTGGAACACAACCGACAACCGTTTAACAACCAGGTACCCATTCACTGCTTCGTGAAGATAATCGTAAAGTTAAGGATTGGTGCCTAGTCAATCCGCTCTTCCCCTGCCAGCCAGGATATGAACCCAGGCGAAATCGCTTGCGAAGCGCGAGGTGAGTGCCTTACCACTGATCCACAGGGACTGCCCAAATATGAATGCCATCAGCAACACTAGCAGTTGGTGTTACCAGGCAGGTTACCCATCCAATTACTAACCAAATTGAAAGTTGCTTAACTTGGCTAATGGGACGAGAAGCAGTGTCCTTTAAGTGGTAGTATGGCCGTTGTTATTGTATACAAGTGGTAACCAATAACTTGTGAGTGAGTGAGTGAGTGAGTGATGATAATGGTAACTGCGGCGGAGGATACTCACACATACCAGCCAATTCTCCATTAATGATAGTTCTTATAGTCAAACAAACCAACCAAAAGTGGACTATTGCACCAACATGGAAATGTTTGGATGCCATTGATCTCGCACAAATCGCTTATAAATGCCACCCGCCGCTATTTATAAAACCTAAACAATCTTCTCTAAGCACGAATGACTACTCTTAGGCCTTGGATTATGTTCACTTAGGCTTCATTGAGTCAATACATATAACTTCTTTGAGTCGGGGGACAGGCAGACAGGCAGTCTATATATACATGTTAGGCTTATAGAGTGGTCTCCAACACCCACCCCACAAGGTTAAACTAACCCTCACTCACCAGGATACTAGTAGCTCACTAACTCCTGGATACCTATTTACTGCTAGGTGAACAGGTGCATTGGGTGATAGGAAACGCTACCAACAATTACAGCCCTGCCCGACCGCGATTCGAACCCTGGAATCCCTTATTGAGAGTCGAGAAGGAACACATCATTCATGTTACATATATGTGTACTCACCTATTTGTGCCAGGAGGATCGAGCATAATCTTAGAGTCTGCCTTTAAGCCGTCAGTTGTTTATAGCAATAACTCTTGGCCCTATTTCCTAACTTAACCTAGCCTAGCCTATACCCTACCCTAACCTAAACCTACCACAATCTAAAACCAAACCTAATATAACCTAACCTAATCTAAACCTAACCTAGCCTACACCTAAACCCAATCTACCTAACTTACCTAACTAAGCTAACCTAACCAAACCTAACCTAACTAACCTAACCTAACTAACCTAACCTAACCTAACCTAACTAACCTAACCTAACTAATCTAACCTAACCTAACTAACGTAACCTAACCTAACCTAACCTAACCTAACCAAACCTAACCTAACTAACCTAACCTAACCTAACCTATCCTAACTTAACTAACCTAACCTAAACCTAACCAAACCTAACCTAACTAACCTAATCTAACCTAACCTAACCTAACCTAAACCTAACCTAACCTAACTTAACCAAACCTAACCTAACCAAACTTATCCTAACTTAACCTAACCTAACCAAACCTAACCTAACTAACCTAACCTACCTAACTAACCTAACCTAACCTAACCAAACCTAACCTAACTAACCTAACCGAACTTAACCTAACCTAACCAAACTTAACCTAGCCTAACCAAACTTAACCTAACCTAGGGGCTGGTCCCAAACCTGCACACATAAATAACATCACATGAGACCAGAAGACATGGCAGGATGTGCAGAATACCCCCGTTGAAAAACAGAGGTGCAACTGGTACTCTGAGAGAGAACTCTATCAACATCAGAGGTCCGAGACTGTTCAACACGCTTCCCCCCCCCACTACACATAAGGGGCATAACTGGCCGACCCCTCACAGTGTTTCAAGAGAGAACTGGATAAGCACCTCCAAAGGATACCTGATCAACCAGGCTGTGACTCATACGTCAGGCTGCGAGCAGCCGCGTCCAACAGCCTGGTTGATCAGTCCGGCAACCAGGAAGCCTGGTCGACGACCGGGCCGCGGGGACGCTAAGCCCCGGAAGCACCTCAAGGTAAGGTAACCTAACCTAACCTAACCAAACCTAACCTAACTAACCTAACCTAACCTAACTAACCTAACCTAAACCTAACCAAACCTAACCTAACTAACCTAACCAAACTTAACCTAACCTAACCAAACTTAACCTAACCTAACCAAACTTAACCTAACCTAACCTAACCTAATCTAACCTAACCAAACCTAACCTAACCAAACTAATCTAACCTAACCTAACCTAACCTAACCTAACCAAACTTAACCTAAGCTAACCTAACCAACACCCACCTCACAAGATCGAACACCTAAACTGACCCTGACTGACCCTCACCAGGATGCAACCCTACATGAAGCTCACAACTCCTGGATACCTGTTTACTGCTAGGAGAACAGAGGCATTAGGTGATAGGAAACGCTACCAATAATTTCAGTCCTGCCTGGCCGGGTTTCGATCCAGGAATCCCCGATCGTTAGTCTAGAAGGAACACATACATGTTTCATATTTCTGTGTACTCACCCTATTTGTACTTGCAGGACTGAGCATCAGTTTTTGAACGCTGACAATATAGCCGCTGGTTGTTTAAAGCAATGACTCCTGGTCTATTTTCCTGTCATATCAACTTTTAAAATTATGAATGGAGTTTGCATCTACAACTGTGGCTTTTTGTAAGTTTGTTCTGACCTAATTGTATTCACCTAGTTGTGTTTGCTAGGTTTGATATTCAGATCTTTGGTCCCACCTCTCAACCATCAATCAATTGCTCAAGTAGTTTTCCAGTAGTTATGTAACTCATAACTCTCAGCTCTGTTGGAAAAAAGGCTGGGGCTGCATATTCAATTATTTGTCTCGCATAGGTTGAAAAAAAGGTTCATTCTTCTTTACACGTTAGAAATGTTACTTTTGAACATGTTCTATCCAAGTCGGATAGAACATATTCTTAATCCGGATAGACCTGCGTTCGAGCCTGTCGAAACGGTTGCAATTACAGGGCACATATTGTCCTTTCCTGTAGCAGCATCAGGTTCGATAGATTCTCTGGACAGCCGATGATTGACCTTCTGGCAGTTCTCACGTTGACAAATTTAAAACTGTTTTTTTGATAAAAAAAAACGGCACATTCCTTAGATGTTTAAATTTTTATCTCTGTCCGTGTATGTGTCTTGAGTTGAGTTTTGATTCCTTGTGTTTCTTGATTCCTTGTGTTTCTTGATTCCTTGTGTTTCTTGATTCCGTGTGTGTCTTGAATCCGTTTGTGTCTTGATTCCTTGTGTTTCTTGATTCCGTGTGTGCCTTGATTCCTTGTGTGTCTTGATTCCTTGTGTTTCTTGATTCAGTGTGTGTCTTGATTCCGTGTGTGTCTTGATTCCGTCTGTGCCTTGATTCCTTGTGTTTCTTGATTCCGTGTGTGTCTTGATTCCTTGTGTTTCTTGATTCCGTGTGTGTCTTGATTCCGTGTGTGTCTTGATTCCGTGTGTGTCTTGATTCCGTCTGTGCCTTGGTTCCTTGTGTTTCTTGATTCCGTGTGTGTCTTGATTCCTTGTGTTTCTTGATTCCGTGTGTGTCTTGATTCCGTTTGTGTCTTGATTCCTTGTGTTTCTTGATTCCGTGTGTGTCTTGATTCCGTTTGTGTCTTGATTCCTTGTGTTTCTTGATTCCGTGTGTGTCTTGATTCCGTCTGTGCCTTGATTCCTTGTGTTTCTTGATTCCGTGTGTGTCTTGATTCCTTGTGTGTCTTGATTCCGTCTGTGCCTTGATTCCTTGTGTTTCTTGATTCCGAATGTGTCTTGGTTCCGTGTGTGTCTTGATTCCGTGTGTGTCTTGATTCCGTCTGTGCCTTGATTCCTTGTGTTTCTTGATTCCGTGTGTGTCTTGATTCCGTTTGTGTCTTGATTCCTTGTGTTTCTTGATTCCGTGTGTGCCTTGATTCCTTGTGTTTCTTGATTCCGTGTGTGTCTTGATTCCGTGTGTTTCTTGATTCCGTGTGTGTCTTGATTCCGTGTGTGTCTTGATTCCGTGTGTGTCTTGATTCCGTGTGTGTCCTGATTCCTTGTGTTTCTTGATTCCTTGTGTTTCTTGATTCCGTGTGTGTCTTGATTCCGTCTGTGCCTTGATTCCTTGTGTTTCTTGATTCCGTGAGTGTCTTGATTCCTTGTGTGTCTTGATTCCGTCTGTGCCTTGATTCCTTGTGTTTCTTGATTCCGAGTGTGTCTTGATTCCGTGTGTTTCTTGATTCCGTGTGTGTCTTGATTCCGTGTGTGTCTTGATTCCGTCTGTGCCTTGATTCCTTGTGTTTCTTGATTCCGTGTGTGTCTTGATTCCGTTTGTGTCTTGATTCCTTGTGTCTCTTGATTCCGTGTGTGCCCTGATTCCTTGTGTTTCTTGATTCCGTGTGTGTCTTGATTCCGTTTGTGTCTTGATTCCTTGTGTCTCATGATTCCGTGTGTGCCTTGATTTCTTGTGTTTCTTGATTCCTTGTGTGTCTTGATTCCGTGTGTTTCTTGATTCCGTGTGTGTCTTGATTCCGTGTGTGTCTTGATTCCGTGTGTGTCTTGATTCCGTGTGGGTCCTGATTCCTTGTGTTTCTTGATTCCTTGTGTTTCTTGATTCCGTGTTTGTCTTGATTCCGTCTGTGCCTTGATTCCTTATGTGTCTTGATTTCGTGTGTGTCTCCTGAGTGTGTCTTCTTTCCGCGTGTGTCTTGATTCCGTATGTTCCCGTGTCCGTCAGAGTCTTAGGTTAGTCTTAGGTTAGGTTAGGTTAGGTTAGTTAGTGTCCGTGTCAATGTCTATGTCATTGTCCCCGGGGTTTTGAGTCCAGGATGCCATTTGTGTCCCCTCAAATTGCCTCCCTTATCTCCACCTTGGGATCGTGTCAGTGTCGATGTGTGTCTTGATTCTGTGTGTGTCTTGAGTCCGTGTGTATCTTGAGTCCGTTTGTGTCTTGATTCTGTGAGTGTCTTGAGTTGGTGTGTGTCTTGATTCTGTGTGTGTCTTGAGTCCGTGTGTGTCTTGAGTACGTGTATTGATTCCGTGTGTCCGTGTCCGTTAGAGTCTATGAGTGTCCGTATCCGTGTCCGTGTCCGTGTCATTATCCCTGGGGTATTGAGTCCAGGATGCCATTTGTGTCCCCTCAAATTGCCTCCCTTATCTCCACCTTGGGATCGTGTCAGTGTCCATGTGTGTCTTGATTTTGTGTGTGTCTTGAGTCCGGGTGTATCTTGAGTCCGTTTGTGTCTTGATTCTGTGTGTGTCTTGAGTCCGTGTGTGTCTTGAGTACGTGTATTGATTCCGTGTGTCCGTGTCCGTTAGAGTCTATGAGTGTCCGTATCCGTGTCCGTGTCCGTGTCATTATCCCTGGGATATTGAGTCCAGGATGCCATTTGTGTCCCCTCAAATTGCCTCCCTTATCTCCACCTTGGGATCGTGTCAGTGTCCATGTGTGTCTTGATTCCGTGTGTGTCTTGAGTCCGCGTGTGTCTTGAGTCCGTGTGTGTCTTGAGTCCGTGTGTGTCTTGAGTCCGTGTGTGTCTTGATTCCGCGTGTGTCTTGAGTCCGTGTGTGTCTTGAGTCCGTGTGTGTCTTTAGTCCGTGTGTGTCTTGAGTCCGCGTGTGTCTTGAGTCCGTGTGTGTCTTGATTCCGCGTGTGTCTTGAGTCCACGTGTGTCTTGATTCCGTGTGTGTCTTGAGTCCGCGTGTGTCTTGAGTCCGTGTGTGTCTTGAGTCTGCGTGTGTCTTGAGTCCGTGTGTGTCTTGATTCCGCGTGTGTCTTGAGTCCTGTGTGTCCGGGTGTCTTTGGGGTTTTGGGTCCAGGAAGCTATTTGTGTCGACCCAAATTGCCTCCCTTCTCCCCACCTGAAATCCAGGTGAATTGAAAGACCTGCCCGAGGTCAGTGGATCCAGGTATCCGTCCGTGGGCCCCCGGATTTCAACCCTTCCCCACATTCCAAGGGGTCAGTCAATCAATCTTCAGCTATCCAGAGAATCTATCGAAACTGATGCTCCTACAGGAGGGGACACACAGATAAATCTGTGCCCTGTACTTGCAACCGTTCCGACAGGCTCGAACGCAGGTCTATCCGGATTAAGAACATGTTCTATCCGACTAGGCCACGCTGGAGTTGCCTTCTGAATCAAATTTTGCACTTGTATTTATATCTCGTAGTAAGTTAGTTAGTGTCTATTTATCAACATTTGCAATGATTGACGTGTGAAGTTGTGAGTTTGTGTTGACAGATAGAAATTCATAACAGCTTATTCGATGAGGTTGCAGTCCAGTGAGGCAGTTTCATGAATGAATATTGGAGAATTTAGGCAAACTGACGTGTGTGTGTGTGTGTGTGTGTGTGTGTGTGTGTGTGTGTGTGTGTGTGTGTGTGTGTGTGTGTGTGTGTGTGTGTGTGTGTGTGTGTGTGTGTGTGTGTGTGTGTGTTTAAAGGTATGTATTATTTAATATTTAGTGTGGTGTGTGTGTGTGTCCAAATGAGTTTGTGAATGGTAAACAAGCAATCCAATACCTAATATGTGCTAATCTAGGCCTCGTTTTGTATACATATATATATGTGTTTACTAGGGAATGAAAATCCGGTTTGTTTTATTCTAAGTTTTTTTCAACAATAAATAGTACATACGCGAACGAACGGTTCGGCTGGGTAAGTATAGCGTTGTGGCGGCCATTTTCTCTGTTAGGCTGGGGTTGGGGGAAGGGGGGGGTTGGTCTCTGGTAATTGTGGTATAGGGGTAGTTATATTTGGGCCTCGGTTGGGGGGTAGGGTGTTGGTAGGGGGGTGGGGGCCCAGGGAGCAGCAGAGGGGGGACCTGAGGGAGAGGCATGGAGTTGCTAGTTAATCATTAAGATATTAATTTGTGGAGATAGGTTATATAAGGAAAGATGTTTAGGAAGGAATAAGAAAAGTGTTTGGAACTGATGAAAGTATATGAGTTATAGTGATTCATGTTAGAAGAAAGATATGTGCTTTAAAAGGTGAAGAGATTTGTAAAGGACTTTATCTGCTTAATAATATATTAATTAACGGTAAATGACCATTGGAGATAGATATTCAACAGCATAATGAGTGGACAAGTTTTAGCAGGAAGGCCGGCACAGAGAGAGAATGGACCGATAAATAGTTAGACATTTTTTCTCGAATGGTATACTCTAATAATCATAGGTACATATTTCAGAGCGCGACATTCGTGCGCGCGCGCGCGCACACACACATATACACACACACTCACACACACACACACACACACACACACACACACACACACACACACACACACACACACACACACACACACACACACACACACACACACACACACACACACACACACACACACATATATCTATATATACAAACATACATACAGTCTCGACAGTCAAATTGCAGAAACTGACACAATTATGACAAGGATCACTCATATTGGATATATACACACACAGATAAATTCACGTGGATAAGTCACTCCAATTACACGTATGTACACACACAGACAACATATTTCAGTGAGTGTGGCCCATAGTATACATTAATACTCACACATGGCAGCCCATTCACTATTAATTGGTGTACATATTCATTCACACACATGTTTATGTGTCACTTTCTTATAAAATACACACACACTGAAAGGAATCTTTGAGAACATTATATACCACATATGTCAGACCAATCCTGAAGTATGCAGCTCCAGCATGGAGTCCACATCTAGTCAAGCATAAGACTAAACTGGAAAAGGTTCAAAGGTGTGCCACCAGACTAGAACCCGAGCTAAGAGGTATGAGCTACGAGGAGAGACTACGGGAATTAAACCTCACTTCGTTGGAAGACAGAAGAGTTAAGGGGGACATGATCACCACATTCAAGATTCTCATGGGAATCGATAAGGTAGATGAAGGTAGGCTATTTAACACAAGGGGCACACGTACTAGGGGACACAGGTGGAAACTGAGTGCCCAAATGAGACACAGAGATATTAGAAAGAACTTTTTAGTGTCAGAGTAGTTGACAAATGGAATGCATTAGGAAGTGATGTGGTGGAGGCTGACTCCATACACAGTTTCAAGTGTAGATATGATAGAGCCCAATAGGCTCAGGAACTAGTACTCCTGTTGATTGACGGTTGAGAGGCGGGACCAAAGAGCCAGAGCTCAACCCCCGCAAGCACAATAAGGTGAGTACAATTAGGTGAGTACACACAAACTCATTGTTAATTTTCCCTGGAACACAACCCGACAAACCGTTTAACAACCAGGTACCCATTCACTGCTTCGTGAAGATAATCGTAAAGTTAAGGATTGGTGCCTAGTCAATCCGCTCTTCCCCTGCCAGCCAGGATATGAACCCAGGCGAAATCGCTTGCGAAGCGCGAGGTGAGTGCCTTACCACTGATCCACAGGGACTGCCCAAATATGAATGCCATCAGCAACACTAGCAGTTGGTGTTACCAGGCAGGTTACCCATCCAATTACTAACCAAATTGAAAGTTGCTTAACTTGGCTAATGGGACGAGAAGCAGTGTCCTTTAAGTGGTAGTATGGCCGTTGTTATTGTATACAAGTGGTAACCAATAACTTGTGAGTGAGTGAGTGAGTGAGTGATGATAATGGTAACTGCGGCGGAGGATACTCACACATACCAGCCAATTCTCCATTAATGATAGTTCTTATAGTCAAACAAACCAACCAAAAGTGGACTATTGCACCAACATGGAAATGTTTGGATGCCATTGATCTCGCACAAATCGCTTATAAATGCCACCCGCCGCTATTTATAAAACCTAAACAATCCTCTTCTAAGCACGAATGACTACTCTTAGGCCTTGGATTATGTTCACTTAGGCTTCATTGAGTCAATACATATAACTTCTTTGAGTCGGGGGACAGGCAGACAGGCAGTCTATATATACATGTTAGGCTTATAGAGTGGTCTCCAACACCCACCCCACAAGGTTAAACTAACCCTCACTCACCAGGATACTAGTAGCTCACTAACTCCTGGATACCTATTTACTGCTAGGTGAACAGGTGCATTGGGTGATAGGAAACGCTACCAACAATTACAGCCCTGCCCGACCGCGATTCGAACCCTGGAATCCCTTATTGAGAGTCGAGAAGGAACACATCATTCATGTTACATATATGTGTACTCACCTATTTGTGCCAGGAGGATCGAGCATTAATCTTAGAGTCTGCCTTTAAGCCGTCAGTTGTTTATAGCAATAACTCTTGGCCCTATTTCCTAACTTAACCTAGCCTAGCCTATACCCTACCCTAACCTATAACCTACCACAATCTAAAACCAAACCTAATATAACCTAACCTAATCTAAACCTAACCTAGCCTACACCTAAACCCAATCTACCTAACTTACCTAACTAAGCTAACCTAACCAAACCTAACCTAACTAACCTAACCTAACTAACCTAACCTAACCTAACTAACCTAACCTAACTAATCTAACCTAACCTAACTAACGTAACCTAACCTAACCTAACCTAACCTAACCAAACCTAACCTAACTAACCTAACCTAACCTAACCTATCCTAACTTAACTAACCTAACCTAAACCTAACCAAACCTAACCTAACTAACCTAACCTAACCTAACCTAACCTAACCTAAACCTAACCTAACCTAACTTAACCAAACCTAACCTAACCAAACTTATCCTAACTTAACCTAACCTAACCAAACCTAACCTAACTAACCTAACCTAACCTAACTAACCTAACCTAAACCTAACCAAACCTAACCTAACTAACCTAACCGAACTTAACCTAACCTAACCAAACTTAACCTAGCCTAACCAAACTTAACCTAACCTAGGGGCTGGTCCCAAACCTGCACACATAAATAACATCACATGAGACCAGAAGACATGGCAGGATGTGCAGAATACCCCCGTTGAAAAACAGAGGTGCAACTGGTACTCTGAGAGAGAACTCTATCAACATCAGAGGTCCGAGACTGTTCAACACGCTTCCACTACACATAAGGGGCATAACTGGCCGACCCCTCACAGTGTTCAAGAGAGAACTGGATAAGCACCTCCAAAGGATACCTGATCAACCAGGCTGTGACTCATACGTCAGGCTGCGAGCAGCCGCGTCCAACAGCCTGGTTGATCAGTCCGGCAACCAGGAAGCCTGGTCGACGACCGGGCCGCGGGGACGCTAAGCCCCGGAAGCACCTCAAGGTAAGGTAACCTAACCTAACCTAACCAAACCTAACCTAACTAACATAACCTAACCTAACTAACCTAACCTAAACCTAACCAAACCTAACCTAACTAACCTAACCAAACTTAACCTAACCTAACCAAACTTAACCTAACCTAACCAAACTTAACCTAACCTAACCTAACCTAATCTAACCTAACCAAACCTAACCTAACCAAACTTAACCTAACCTAACCTAACCTAACCTAACCTAACCAAACTTAACCTAAGCTAACCTAACCAACACCCACCTCACAAGATCGAACACCTAAACTGACCCTGACTGACCCTCACCAGGATGCAACCCTACATGAAGCTCACAACTCCTGGATACCTGTTTACTGCTAGGAGAACAGAGGCATTAGGTGATAGGAAACGCTACCAATAATTTCAGTCCTGCCTGGCCGGGTTTCGATCCAGGAATCCCCGATCGTTAGTCTAGAAGGAACACATACATGTTTCATATTTCTGTGTACTCACCTATTTGTACTTGCAGGACTGAGCATCAGTTTTTGAACGCTGACAATATAGCCGCTGGTTGTTTAAAGCAATGACTCCTGGTCTATTTTCCTGTCATATCAACTTTTAAAATTATGAATGGAGTTTGCATCTACAACTGTGGCTTTTTGTAAGTTTGTTCTGACCTAATTGTATTCACCTAGTTGTGTTTGCTAGGTTTGATATTCAGATCTTTGGTCCCACCTCTCAACCATCAATCAATTGCTCAAGTAGTTTTCCAGTAGTTATGTAACTCATAACTCTCAGCTCTGTTGGAAAAAAGGCTGGGGCTGCATATTCAATTATTTGTCTCGCATAGGTTGAAAAAAAGGTTCATTCTTCTTTACACGTTAGAAATGTTACTTTGAACATGTTCTATCCAAGTCGGATAGAACATATTCTTAATCCGGATAGACCTGCGTTCGAGCCTGTCGAAACGGTTGCAATTACAGGGCACATATTGTCCTTTCCTGTAGCAGCATCAGGTTCGATAGATTCTCTGGACAGCCGATGATTGACCTTCTGGCAGTTCTCACGTTGACAAATTTAAAACTGTTTTTTTGATAAAAAAAAACGGCACATTCCTTAGATGTTTAAATTTTTTATCTCTGTCCGTGTATGTGTCTTGAGTTGAGTTTTGATTCCTTGTGTTTCTTGATTCCTTGTGTTTCTTGATTCCTTGCGTTTCTTGATTCCGTGTGTGTCTTGAATCCGTTTGTGTCTTGATTCCTTGTGTTTCTTGATTCCGTGTGTGCCTTGATTCCTTGTGTGTCTTGATTCCTTGTGTTTCTTGATTCAGTGTGTGTCTTGATTCCGTGTGTGTCTTGATTCCGTCTGTGCCTTGATTCCTTGTGTTTCTTGATTCCGTGTGTGTCTTGATTCCTTGTGTTTCTTGATTCCGTGTGTGTCTTGATTCCGTGTGTGTCTTGATTCCGTGTGTGTCTTGATTCCGTCTGTGCCTTGGTTCCTTGTGTTTCTTGATTCCGTGTGTGTCTTGATTCCTTGTGTTTCTTGATTCCGTGTGTGTCTTGATTCCGTTTGTGTCTTGATTCCTTGTGTTTCTTGATTCCGTGTGTGTCTTGATTCCGTTTGTGTCTTGATTCCTTGTGTTTCTTGATTCCGTGTGTGTCTTGATTCCGTCTGTGCCTTGATTCCTTGTGTTTCTTGATTCCGTGTGTGTCTTGATTCCTTGTGTGTCTTGATTCCGTCTGTGCCTTGATTCCTTGTGTTTCTTGATTCCGAATGTGTCTTGGTTCCGTGTGTGTCTTGATTCCGTGTGTGTCTTGATTCCGTCTGTGCCTTGATTCCTTGTGTTTCTTGATTCCGTGTGTGTCTTGATTCCGTTTGTGTCTTGATTCCTTGTGTTTCTTGATTCCGTGTGTGCCTTGATTCCTTGTGTTTCTTGATTCCGTGTGTGTCTTGATTCCGTGTGTTTCTTGATTCCGTGTGTGTCTTGATTCCGTGTGTGTCTTGATTCCGTGTGTGTCTTGATTCCGTGTGTGTCCTGATTCCTTGTGTTTCTTGATTCCTTGTGTTTCTTGATTCCGTGTGTGTCTTGATTCCGTCTGTGCCTTGATTCCTTGTGTTTCTTGATTCCGTGAGTGTCTTGATTCCTTGTGTGTCTTGATTCCGTCTGTGCCTTGATTCCTTGTGTTTCTTGATTCCGAGTGTGTCTTGATTCCGTGTGTTTCTTGATTCCGTGTGTGTCTTGATTCCGTGTGTGTCTTGATTCCGTCTGTGCCTTGATTCCTTGTGTTTCTTGATTCCGTGTGTGTCTTGATTCCGTTTGTGTCTTGATTCCTTGTGTCTCTTGATTCCGTGTGTGCCCTGATTCCTTGTGTTTCTTGATTCCGTGTGTGTCTTGATTCCGTTTGTGTCTTGATTCCTTGTGTCTCATGATTCCGTGTGTGCCTTGATTTCTTGTGTTTCTTGATTCCTTGTGTGTCTTGATTCCGTGTGTTTCTTGATTCCGTGTGTGTCTTGATTCCGTGTGTGTCTTGATTCCGTGTGTGTCTTGATTCCGTGTGGGTCCTGATTCCTTGTGTTTCTTGATTCCTTGTGTTTCTTGATTCCGTGTTTGTCTTGATTCCGTCTGTGCCTTGATTCCTTATGTGTCTTGATTTCGTGTGTGTCTCCTGAGTGTGTCTTCTTTCCGCGTGTGTCTTGATTCCGTATGTTCCCGTGTCCGTCAGAGTCTTAGGTTAGTCTTAGGTTAGGTTAGGTTAGGTTAGTTAGTGTCCGTGTCAATGTCTATGTCATTGTCCCCGGGGTTTTGAGTCCAGGATGCCATTTGTGTCCCCTCAAATTGCCTCCCTTATCTCCACCTTGGGATCGTGTCAGTGTCGATGTGTGTCTTGATTCTGTGTGTGTCTTGAGTCCGTGTGTATCTTGAGTCCGTTTGTGTCTTGATTCTGTGAGTGTCTTGAGTTGGTGTGTGTCTTGATTCTGTGTGTGTCTTGAGTCCGTGTGTGTCTTGAGTACGTGTATTGATTCCGTGTGTCCGTGTCCGTTAGAGTCTATGAGTGTCCGTATCCGTGTCCGTGTCCGTGTCATTATCCCTGGGGTATTGAGTCCAGGATGCCATTTGTGTCCCCTCAAATTGCCTCCCTTATCTCCACCTTGGGATCGTGTCAGTGTCCATGTGTGTCTTGATTTTGTGTGTGTCTTGAGTCCGGGTGTATCTTGAGTCCGTTTGTGTCTTGATTCTGTGTGTGTCTTGAGTCCGTGTGTGTCTTGAGTACGTGTATTGATTCCGTGTGTCCGTGTCCGTTAGAGTCTATGAGTGTCCGTATCCGTGTCCGTGTCCGTGTCATTATCCCTGGGATATTGAGTCCAGGATGCCATTTGTGTCCCCTCAAATTGCCTCCCTTATCTCCACCTTGGGATCGTGTCAGTGTCCATGTGTGTCTTGATTCCGTGTGTGTCTTGAGTCCGCGTGTGTCTTGAGTCCGTGTGTGTCTTGAGTCCGTGTGTGTCTTGAGTCCGTGTGTGTCTTGATTCCGCGTGTGTCTTGAGTCCGTGTGTGTCTTGAGTCCGTGTGTGTCTTTAGTCCGTGTGTGTCTTGAGTCCGCGTGTGTCTTGAGTCCGTGTGTGTCTTGATTCCGCGTGTGTCTTGAGTCCACGTGTGTCTTGATTCCGTGTGTGTCTTGAGTCCGCGTGTGTCTTGAGTCCGTGTGTGTCTTGAGTCTGCGTGTGTCTTGAGTCCGTGTGTGTCTTGATTCCGCGTGTGTCTTGAGTCCTGTGTGTCCGGGTGTCTTTGGGGTTTTGGGTCCAGGAAGCTATTTGTGTCGACCCAAATTGCCTCCCTTCTCCCCACCTGAAATCCAGGTGAATTGAAAGACCTGCCCGAGGTCAGTGGATCCAGGTATCCGTCCGTGGGCCCCCGGATTTCAACCCTTCCCCACATTCCAAGGGGTCAGTCAATCAATCTTCAGCTATCCAGAGAATCTATCGAAACTGATGCTCCTACAGGAGGGGACACACAGATAAATCTGTGCCCTGTACTTGCAACCGTTCCGACAGGCTCGAACGCAGGTCTATCCGGATTAAGAACATGTTCTATCCGACTAGGCCACGCTGGAGTTGCCTTCTGAATCAAATTTTGCACTTGTATTTATATCTCGTAGTAAGGTTAGTTAGTGTCTATTTATCAACATTTGCAATGATTGACGTGTGAAGTTGTGAGTTTGTGTTGACAGATAGAAATTCATAACAGCTTATTCGATGAGGTTGCAGTCCAGTGAGGCAGTTTCATGAATGAATATTGGAGAATTTAGGCAAACTGACGTGTGTGTGTGTGTGTGTGTGTGTGTGTGTGTGTGTGTGTGTGTGTGTGTGTGTGTGTGTGTGTGTGTGTGTGTGTGTGTGTGTGTGTGTGTGTGTGTGTGTGTTTAAAGGTATGTATTATTTAATATTTAGTGTGGTGTGTGTGTGTGTCCAAATGAGTTTGTGAATGGTAAACAAGCAATCCAATACCTAATATGTACTAATCTAGGCCTCGTTTTGTATACATATATATATGTGTTTACTAGGGAATGAAAATCCGGTTTGTTTTATTCTAAGTTTTTTCAACAATAAATAGTACATACGCGAACGAACGGTTCGGCTGGGTAAGTATAGCGTTGTGGCGGCCATTTTCTCTGTTAGGCGGGGGTTGGGGGAAGGGGGGGGGGTTGGTCTCTGGTAATTGTGGTATAGGGGTAGTTATATTTGGGCCTCGGTTGGGGGGTAGGGTGTTGGTAGGGGGGTGGGGGCCCAGGGAGCAGCAGAGGGGGGACCTGAGGGAGAGGCATGGAGTTGCTAGTTAATCATTAAGATATTAATTTGTGGAGATAGGTTATATAAGGAAAGATGTTTAGGAAGGAATAAGAAAAGTGTTTGGAACTGATGAAAGTATATGAGTTATAGTGATTCATGTTAGAAGAAAGATATGTGCTTTAAAAGGTGAAGAGATTTGTAAAGGACTTTATCTGCTTAATAATATATTAATTAACGGTAAATGACCATTGGAGATAGATATTCAACAGCATAATTAGTGGACAAGTTTTAGCAGGAAGGCCGGCACAGAGAGAGAATGGACCGATAAATAGTTAGACATTTTTTCTCGAATGGTATACTCTAATAATCATAGGTACATATTTCAGAGCGCGACATTCGTGTCGCGAACACATATACACACACACTCACACACACACACACACAAACACACACACACACACACACACACACACACACACACACACACACACACACACACACACACACACACACACACACACACACACACACACACACACACACACACACACACACACACACACACACACACACACACACATATATATATACAAACATACATACAGTCTCGACAGTCAAATTGCAGAAACTGTGACAATTATGACAAGGATCACTCATATTGGATATATACACACACAGATAAATTCACGTGGATAAGTCACTCCAATTACACGTATGTACACACACAGACAACATATTTCAGTGAGTGTGGCCCATAGTATACATTAATACTCACACATGGCAGCCCATTCACTATTAATTGGTGTACATATTCATTCACACACATGTTTATGTGTCACTTTCTTATAAAATACACACACACTGAAAGGAATCTTTGAGAACATTATATACCACATATGTCAGACCAATCCTGAAGTATGCAGCTCCAGCATGGAGTCCACATCTAGTCAAGCATAAGACTAAACTGGAAAAGGTTCAAATGTTTGCCACCAGACTAGAACCCGAGCTAAGAGGTATGAGCTACGAGGAGAGACTACGGGAATTAAACCTCACTTCGTTGGAAGACAGAAGAGTTAAGAGGGACATGATCACCACATTCAAGATTTTCATGGGAATCGATAAGGTAGATGAAGGTAGGCTATTTAACACAAGGGGCACACGTACTAGGGGACACAGGTGGAAACTGAGTGCCCAAATGAGACACAGAGATATTAGAAAGAACTTTTTTAGTGTCAGAGTAGTTGACAAATGGAATGCATTAGGAAGTGATGTGGTGGAGGCTGACTCCATACACAGTTTCAAGTGTAGATATGATAGAGCCCAATAGGCTCAGGAACTAGTACTCCTGTTGATTGACGGTTGAGAGGCGGGACCAAAGAGCCAGAGCTCAACCCCCGCAAGCACAATAAGGTGAGTACAATTAGGTGAGTACACACAAACTCATTGTTAATTTTCCCTGGAACACAACCCGACAAACCGTTTAACAACCAGGTACCCATTCACTGCTTCGTGAAGATAATCGTTAAGTTAAGGATTGGTGCCTAGTCAATCCGCTCTTCCCCTGCCAGCCAGGATATGAACCCAGGCGAAATCGCCTGAGAAGCGCGAGGTGAGTGCCTTACCACTGATCCACAGGGACTGCCCAAATATGAATGCCATCAGCAGCACTAGCAGTTGGTGTTACCAGGCAGGTTACCCATCCAATTACTAACCAAATTGAAAGTTGCTTAACTTGGCTAATGGGACGAGAAGCAGTGTCCTTTAAGTGGTAGTATGGCCGTTGTTATTGTATACAAGTGGTAACCAATAACTTGTGAGTGAGTGAGTGAGTGAGTGATGATAATGGTAACTGCGGCGGAGGATACTCACACATACCAGCCAATTCTCCATTAATGATAGTTCTTATAGTCAAACAAACCAACCAAAAGTGGACTATTGCACCAACATGGAAATGTTTGGATGCCATTGATCTCGCACAAATCGCTTATAAATGCCACCCGCCGCTATTTATAAAACCTAAACAATCCTCTTCTAAGCACGAATGACTACTCTTAGGCCTTGGATTATGTTCACTTAGGCTTCATTGAGTCAATACATATAACTTCTTTGAGTCGGGGGACAGGCAGACAGGCAGTCTATATATACATGTTAGGCTTATAAAGTGGTCTCCAACACCCACCCCACAAGGTTAAACTAACCCTCACTCACCAGGATGCTAGTAGCTCACTAACTCCTGGATACCTATTTACTGCTAGGTGAACAGGTGCATTGGGTGATAGGAAACACTACCAACAATTACAGCCCTGCCCGACCGCGATTCAAACCCTGGAATCCCTTATTGAGAGTCGAGAAGGAACACATCATTCATGTTACATATATGTGTACTCACCTATTTGTGCCAGGAGGATCGAGCATTAATCTTAGAGTCTGCCTTTAAGCCGTCAGTTGTTTATAGCAATAACTCTTGGCCTATTTCCTAACTTAACCTAGCCTAGCCTATACCCTACCCTAACCTATAACCTACCACAATCTAAAACCAAACCTAATATAACCTAACCTAATCTAAACCTAACCTAGCCTACACCTAAACCCAATCTACCTAACTTACCTAACTAAGCTAACCTAACTAAACCTAACCTAACAAACCTAACCTAACTAACCTAACCTAACCTAACCTAACTAACCTAACCTAACTAATCTAACCTAACCTAACTAACGTAACCTAACCTAACCTAACCTAACCTAACCAAACCTAACCTAACTAACCTAACCTAACCTAACCTATCCTAACTTAACTAACCTAACCTAAACCTAACCAAGCCTAACCTAACTAACCTAACCTAACCTAACCTAACCTAAACCTAACCTAACCTAACTTAACCAAACCTAACCTAACCAAACTTAACCTAACCTAACCTAACCTAACCAAACCTAACCTAACTAACCTAACCTAACCTAACTAACCTAACCTAAACCTAATCAAACCTAACCTAACTAACCTATCCAAACTTAACCTAACCTAACCAAACTTAACCTAACCTAACCAAACTTAACCTAACCTAGGGGCTGGTCCCAAACCTGCACACAGAAATAACATCACATGAGACCAGAAGACATGGCAGGATGTGCAGAATACCCCCGTTGAAAAACAGAGGTGCAACTGGTACTCTGAGAGAGAACTCTATCAACATCAGAGGTCCGAGACTGTTCAACACGCTTCCACTACACATAAGGGGCATAACTGGCCGACCCCTCACAGTGTTCAAGAGAGAACTGGATAAGCACCTCCAAAGGATTCCTGATCAACCAGGCTGTGACTCATACGTCAGGCTGCGAGCAGCCGCGTCCAACAGCCTGGTTGATCAGTCCGGCAACCAGGAGGCCTGGTCGACGACCGGGCCGCGGGGACGCTAAGCCCCGGAAGCACCTCAAGGTAAGGTAACCTTACCTAACCTAACCAAACATAACCTAACTAACCTAACCAAACCTAACTAACCTAACCTAAACCTAACCAAACCTAACCTAACTAACCTAACCGAACTTAACCTAACCTAACCAAACTTAACCTAACCTAACCAAACTTAACCTAACCTAACCTAACCTAATCTAACCTAACCAAACCTAACCTAACCAAACTTAACCTAACCTAACCTAACCTAACCTAACCTAAACCTAACCAAAGACAGAAAGACACACACACACAACAAAAGAGGAGACAGAACAAAATTAAGGCAAGGAGAGAGAAGACAGAACAGAAACAACAGAGAGAGGAGAGAAATGAGAAATCATTGAAGAGAAACACATGATAAGAAAAAGATACAAGAAAAATATACAAGATAAAAATGACATAAATGAATACCACAAATATAAAAAGTAAAGGAAGAGAGAAGCTAGAAGAGACAGGAAACGAGAGGTGTTAGAAGAGAGGAGGTAAGGAGAGATTAAAAGACAAGAAAAACAGGAGAGAAACGTAAAAGAAATAAAAAAAAAAGGGACATTTGTGAGGAGAGAAAATAAAGAGACCAGAGAAGACCATATATCAAGAGTGTGAAGATAAAGACTTATATATTTTCTTAGTAGACATCCTCTGGCTCTTGTTGCCCCTCTTGTATACGAATTGTACTTGCAAGTTTTCCCTGAAAAGATATTAGCAAAATTAATATTTAATAATTTATTTATATAAATTACACACACACCAATCTCACACATATAATCTCTTCCCATAACCAAACCATCGCCAGAGAAATCCTAGTAAACAACACAGAAATCATCGATAGATACAGCGATAGCAGGCGGCTTGACGTTTGCGAGGCACTACACATCAAGAAGTCAACACCAGCAATCAACAGCCAATTATTGCACAACTATATTCTACCCACCTCAAGACTCCGCTCCAATATAGAAGCATCAAGAAATATGGACCAATAGGCTTTCTACAAACACTTCTATTCAATATATATATATATATATATATATATATATATATATATATATATATATATATATATATATATATATATATATATATATATATATATATATATATATATATATATATACGACATATATGTATATATATATATATATATATATATATATATATATATATATATATATGTCGTACCTAATAGCCAGAATGCACTTCTCAGCCTAATATGCAAGGCCCAATTTGTCTAATAAGCCAAGTTTTCATGAATTAATTGTTTTTCGACTACCTAACCTACCTAACCTAACCTAACCTAACGTTTTCGGCTACCAAACCTAACCTAACCTATAAAGATAGGTTAGGTTAGGTTAGGTAGGGTTGGTTAGGTTCGGTCATATATCTACGTTAATTTTAACTCCAGTAAAAAAAATTGACCTCATACATAATGAAATGGGTAGCTTTATCATTTCATAAGAAAAAAATTATAGAAAATATATTAATTCAGGAAAACTTGGCTTATTAGGCAAATTAGGCCTTGCATAGTAGGCTGAGAAGTGCGTTCTGGCTACTAGGTACGACATATATATATATATATATATATATATATATATATATATATATATATATATATATAGACCAGAGACCAATTATATATATATATATATATATATATATATATATATATATATATATATATATATATATATATATATATATATATAATTTCGTAAACCTCACCCTGTAAACATTCATGTTTCTACATGTTAAACAAGCTACGAGGATGAGGGAAGGGGATGTTCCCTCCTTGCTGGATATTATATTTACCAGGAAAGAGAAAGATATATTTATCATTCAGTACCTCCCTCCTTTGGTACCTCCCTTTTCCTCCTTTCAGTACCTCCCTCCTTTTACCCAAGTGACATTGTCACTTGGGTAAAAGTGACCATGTCTTTTTGGGAATAAAGTATGCAATGCATTATAATCTGGAAGAAAATGAGCTTGAAGCAGTTGAAAAACCTGACTTGTGGAGAGGTCATTATGGGGAACTCAGATATTTCCTTAAGGAATTTGACAAACACTTGCTGTTAGGACATGAAGTAAATGAGATGTATGTCAAGTTTTGTGAAATATATGATAATGGCACAACAAAATTTATACTAAAGCAGAGATGCAGAACTAGGAAAAAGGGAAAAATTGCCCAAACATACAAGCAATACAAAGATGCGAGAAACAACAATAGCAGTAAGGAGAGGGGCAGAAAGACTATGACTTTCGGTCATATTCAACAACACAAATATACATACACACACATACATTATTGGAAAAAATTGGAATTGGAATATTGGAAAAAATAATTAAAACTAAATGGGTAGAACACCTGGAGAGAAATTATATAATTTCAGACAGACAGTATGGTTTTCGATTTGGAAGATCCTGTGTATCGAATTTACTCAGTTTCTATGATCGAGCAACAGATATATTACAGGAAAGAGATGGTTGGGTTGACTGCATCTATCTGGACCTAAAAAAGGCATTCGACAGAGTTCCACATAGAGAGGTTGTTCTGGAAACTGGAAAATATTGGAGGGGTGACAGGTAAGCTTCTAACATGGATGAAAAATTTTCTGACTGATAGAAAAATGAGGGCAGTAATCAGAGGCAATGTATCGGACTGGAGAAATGTCACAAGTGGAGTACCACAGGGTTCAGTTCTTGCACCAGTGATGTTTATTGTCTACATAAATGATCTACCAGTTGGTATACAGAATTACATGAACATGTTTGCTGATGATGCTAAGATAATAGGAAGGATAAGAAATTTAGATGATTGTCATGCCCTTCAAGAAAACCTGGATAAAGTAAGTATATGGAGCACCACTTGGCAAATGGAATTTAATGTTAATAAATGCCATGTTATGGAATGTGGAACAGGAGAACATAAACCCCACACAACTTATATATTATGTGAGAAATCTTTAAAGAATTCTGATAAAGAAAGAGATCTAGGGGTGGTTCTAGATAGAAAACTATCACCTGAGGACCACATAAAGAATATTGTGCGAGGAGCCTATGTTACGCTTTCTAACTTTAGAATTGCGTTTAAATACATGGATGGTGATATACTAAAGAAATTGTTCATGACTTTTGTTACGCCAAAGCTAGAATATGCAGCTGTTGTGTGGTGCCCAACAACAGAAGTTGGCCTATATCTTAAGAAGCACATCAACAAACTGGAAAAGGTGCAAAGACATGCTTCTAAGTGGCTCCCAGAACTGAAGGGCAAGAGCTACGAGGAGAGGTTAGAGGCATTAAATATGCCAAAACTAAAAGACAGAAGAAAGAGGTGATATGATCACTACATACAAAATAGTAACAGGAATTGATAAAATCGACAGGGAAGATTTCCTGAGACCTGGAACTTCAAGAACAGGAGGTCATAGATTGAAACTAGCTTAACACAGATGCTAAAGAAATATAAGAAAATTCACTTTCGCAAATAGAGTGGTAGACGGTTGGAACAAGTTAGGTGAGAAGGTGGTGGAGGCCAAGACCATCAGTAGTTTCAAAGCGTTATATGACAAAGAGTGCTGGGAAGACGGTCTCATCCTGTAACTACACTTAGGTAATTACACACACACTATATATATATAAATATAACTGAAAACTCACACCCCAGAAGTGACTCGAACCCATACTCCCAGGAGCAACGCAACTGGTATGTACAAGACGCCTTAATCCACTTGACCATCACGACCGGACAAAATGAGGTGATAGCCGAGGCTATTTGAACCACCCCACCGCCGGCACTCGGATAGTAATCTTGGGCATAGCATTTTACCAAATCACCTCATTCTTTGGGGCACACGTGAGGAACACAAATGCGAACAAGCCTGAATGGTCCCCAGGACAATATGCAACTGAAAACTCACACCCCAGAAGTGACTCGAACTTTGCTATGCCCAAGGTTACTATCCATCACATAGTGACGGAGGGTGTGCGAATAATTTTGTTGACAGAGTTTACTTTTGGTCAGGTCTACATCAGCAGATAATGAGAATTCCCAGAGATACTTGTAACCGACTCTAAGCCGAGCAGTAGTAACATCTAGAAGTCTGCTGATTTTATTGGATGATCCATAGATGTGTGGCTCCTCTTGCATGATAGTATGATTGTTATGTAAATTGGTGGGCTTGCTATGGGGGGAACTGGTACTATTAAGGGGTAGGGGTAGTTAGAAGACAGAGTTATCAAATATGGGAGAGCTATAAGGCCCGGCCCCCAAAATAAACTATCCACAGTAATAATAACTTGCTACTAGACCATGTCAGACAAAGGGTTGATCAATGCACTTCCACACAGGAAGAAGGGATACTCTGTTCTAATTTACTTATTTATTAACCCCTTAACAACCCCCCATATACACTCACACCAATAACAATAATAATAATTACTTTACCACACTATCTTACGTTAAAAGCCTTGGTCCACATAAGCAGGATACAAGGTTTACACTAAGAACAAGCTAGGGTAAAGTACTACTGGATAAGCACTGAAGCTGGATACAGCTTAGGGTAGTGAGACCACGTGGTACCCTAATACCAAAACACAAGACTGAGGGGTACCCAAAACACTGGCAAATACTACCCCCAGGTCTCACCAATCGTTACTACCAGAGTAGGCACACTTAAACACACAGTACTTAACTTAATGGTATAGGAACTTAACGTAAAGGAAATAAGTAAGAGGAGAAGGGAGGAGAGTAGGGGCGCAGCCACAGAGTAGGTCTCGTCCCCACGAACGCCAGCCAGAAGAAGAACGCTCGCAGCGACCAGCTCAGGCCTCCCGCATTGTGGTGGTGCCGGGAGGAGCCTAATTGATCATGCAGCTAAGCACATTAAAAATCTTCTCCTATGCAACATATTGTTACTTTACAAATGATTAGAAAGTATTAGTAAACATAGTTGGTGCCTATGTTATTATTTAATAATCAACCCCCAAGCTCAGTCTTTAAATGCTCTTTGAGAAACAAAAATAGTCTTACGTCTGGCAGGGAAGATACAAACAAAGACACATCGACTTGCGTTTTGCTAATCTAACGTAGCTTATTTAGTTCAATTTTGACCTCTGGTTTCCACTGAGGAACCCAGGGTCGTAACACTCCTCCCCCCTTCAGAGAAAAAAAAATGTGACTACTAGAATAGTAGTCATATTTTTTTTTTTGTAAGAGTATACAGAGAATAAAAAGGTAAATCTATGACAAAAAAAAATCAATCAAAACCAACAATTTCTCTGCAAGATAAGTACAAAGGAATTCTCTGAGAGAAAAAAAAACACATACACAAAAAAACAGGGAAGTAAATAAATTGGACACGGAATATTTAATGTCACAGGAGAACCTAAAAAAAAATAACTAAAGCATGACAGTTGGTAAATGGCTTCCTGTGGCTCAGAAGAATGTTATTCAGGCAACCGGGACAGAGCGTCGGCTATCACGTTGAGCCTGCCCGGTAGGTCGGTAATGGAAAGATTGAAGTCCTGTAGGTACAATACCCACCTGAGGATGCGTTTATTCTTCCCCTTCATCTGAGTGAGGAAGACCAGTGGGTTATGGTCCGTGTACACTTCCACTATATTACCTGTGAGGTAAACTTCGAACTTTTTACATGTTAACACTAGCGCCAATGCCTCTTTTTCTACCACTGAATAATTGCGTTGCACCTTGTCAAATTTCACAGAGTAATAATATAGTGGGTATTCCACCTGATCATCCCCAGTTTGCAACAACACTGCACCAGCACCCGAGTCAGACGCGTCAACATGAATTTTAAACGGTCGGTCGAACATTGGACTAGCAAGCACTGGGGCGGACGCTAAGATCAATTTCAAATTTTTAAATGCCTCTGCACAGTCTGATGACCACTTAAATTTAACGGCTTTCTGCAACAAGTCAGTGAGAGGAGTGGCAACACTGGAAAAGTTCTGACAAAAGCGTCGATAGTACGCACACATACCGATAAATCTTTGAACGTCCTTTTTAGACTTTAGCACTGGATACTCCAGAATGGCACTGATTTTATCTTGACAAGGTAACACTTTTCCTTGGCCCACTTCATAACCGAGGTTGGTCACTGTGCCTTGGCCAAAATGACACTTTTTTGCATTTAAGGTAAGATTTGCCTTTTTCAAGATTGCGAACAACTGGCATAACCTAGCTATGTGGTCAGCCCAATTACTGTCAAAGAGCACGATATCATCTAAATACGCCCGACAATTTGGCACATTAGCGAGCAAAGAGTTCATTAGCCTCTGGAACGTGGCAGGGGCATTACGCAAGCCGAACGGTAACACTTGATACTCAAAAACACCCTCGGGTGTCACGAACGCAGTTAGTTTTTTGGCACGTTCAGTGAGCAGGATTTGATAATACCCCCTCGAGAGATCGAATTTCGAGACGTAGTTGGCATTTCCCAGCTCGTCGATGCAGTCCTCGAGGAGGGGCAGCGGATAGGCATCCACAATGGTCACCTTGTTGAGCTGCCGATAGTCTGTGCATAATCGCCAGGAGCCGTCTGGTTTGGGGAACAAAAGGCAGGGCAAGCACCAAGAGCCCTGGCTCGGCCGGATGAGGCCGTGCTGGAGCAAGAAGTCGACCTCCTTCCGTACGATGGCCTTCTTTTCTGGACTCATCCGATAGGGTTGAAGGCGAATGGGGGTGTAGTCCATCAACTCGACATCATGGCAAATGGCATCAGTCTGGGTCGGGACCTCCCCGAACAGACTGGAGAATTCATTAACCAACGACTGCACCTCTTCATGTTGGGCCATCTGCAAATGGGACAGTCCCTCCTCCACAGCATTCACAGAACTAGAATTATTGAGAATGAGATTAGTTGGATCCCCAGAACAATCATCCCCTCCCTCACTGGAAATGGAAACATTGGTTAGTGCAATGGGCCTGGGGCCCTGGAACTTCTTCAGCCGATTTACATGTACGAGCATTACCTGGTTACGCTTGTCAGAGTGCCTCACTTTGTACGTGAGGTCCCCAGTCTTTTCTGTCACAATGTAGGGGCCTTCGTACTTGTGGGACATAGTGTTCCCTAGTCGAGGCTTTAATACCAGGACAGGGTCGCCAGGCTGAAATACCCGCAACTTAGATTTAGCATCGTTACGTTCTTTCATCTTGTCTTGGGCCTTCCCAAGATACTTTAGTGCCGCTGCCTTGCAGTCCTTGAGTCTCTGGTGGTGTTGCGCAAAGAAAGCCGAACCTTCGGTTAACGTTACGTTCCCTAACAGATTCTCCTGTAATATTTGCAAGGGTCCACGAACTTTATGGCCAAAGACTAACTCAAAAGGAGAACAACCCAGTGAACTTTGTAATCCCTCTCTAGCCGCAAACAAAACATACGGTAAATTCTCATCCCAGAAGGTGTGGGAACTCTCGCACGATGTCTTCAACATCTGCTTCAGAGTTAGTTGGAAACGTTCAATTACCCCCTGACTCTGTGGATGGTATGGGCTGGAAACCTTATGAGTTATTCCATGGTCCTTACAAAATTGTTAAAAAATATCAGACTTAAACTTAGTACCATTGTCAGTTTGCACGACCCGAGGCAGTCCAAAAGTGGAAAAAAATTGCAACATACGAGCAACAACAGTTTTTGCTCGGATGTTCCTTACAGCAAAAGCCTCTGGATAACGAGTTGTGATACACATCATCGTGATTAGGTAAATATTACCAGACTTAGTTCTAGGTAATGGTCCAACACAGTCCATTACCACATGAGAAAATGGTTCCTCTGGCATGACAATAGGCCTTAGAGGAGCTTTAGGTGGAGTCTGGTTTGGTTTCCCTACCAGTTGACAAACAATACACGCATTACAAAATTTTGCCACATCGCTTTTCAGCTTGGGCCAGAAAAAATACTTTAAAATTTTGTGATACGTAATATTAATACCTTGATGTCCCCCCATAGGATCATCATGAGCAGCTGTTAAAACTCTTACTCTATAGCAGGTCGGCAACATAACCTGGTAGACTACCTCCCACTCATTTGACAAGGGAGTACTCTGTGGTCTCTATTTTCTCATCAAAATCCGATCATTGTAGTAGTACCCAGTTGCTGCATCTACAATTTCCTCCATAGAGATGGCTGTCTCACGACAATCTGCAAGAGTGGGGTCAGCTTTCTGTAACTCACTCAAGGAGGCATCTAGGCCTTGGTCAGATGCCATTGGCCGAGGCTCAACAGTGTTCTCCTCCACCTCCCCACTACTCTCAGTAGGTGGCGGTGGCAGGCTCTCCACAATGTCCTTGGCCACGTCATCGAGTCGGGCCATGAATGTGTCCGCGAGGTCCACTTGGTTTTCACCACTCGAAAAGTTCCTTGTGTCCTCGGGATATACCACCTTGGCAAGCACAGGGCTGCCCTTACATTTAAGTCCCATAGACCTGGTCACCGCACACGCAGGGTACACAACATTATCCTCTGCGGCGGGTGGATCCAGGCAAACCATAGGGGTAGGCAACATAATAGGCAGTCTGGAGTCCCCCCTACCTTATCCCCTGCTAAATCATTACCAACTATTACATCAACATTAGGGAAAGGTAGGTTTGAAGTGACTCCGACTGTACAAACACCCTTGTGGAAATCAGATTCCAGGGTAACCTTATGGAGGGGTACTGCTCGAGAATCACTAGTGACACCCTCGACCAGTACCACCTCTCCAGTGTCGAGAGTGTCGGCACCTTGCAAAGCACTCTCTAAAATTAAAGTCTGGATGGTACTGGTGTCTCAGAAGATCACCGCGTCCTTCCAGGAAGAACCCTCAGACAAAAGTAGTCTCCCTTTCGATAAGAATGGGGTAAGCAAGTCCAACCACTGTGGGTTGGAGGTCTTACTCCCTAACCCATCCGAAGGCCTCAAGCCCTGTGTCACAACTAGAACATTGGGTCTTTTTTTTGGGTACAGTTGCTAACAATGGCTAATAACGTGGTTTGGACGTTTACAGTGACCACAGAAACGTCGGGGAGAAGAGACATTACTAACAGAATTACCCTTCGGTTCACCCTTAGGTGCCGTGGGGCTAGACACTTTAACAGGGTTAGTTATGTCTGAAACAGAAGGTGCATTAGTTATAGGGTTAGAATGAGCTGGTCTGGACTGGCTGTGGGTATAAGTTTTGCTACTCTGTGGGGTAAAATTATTTTTATTAGGCCTTTTGCCCGCCAATTGGTAGTTTTCTGCCATCTTGGCCAAATCCCCTATCTTAGAATTTACCTCTATCCTACTTCTAATGTAATGTGAAACATTCTCTGGCATAATATCTATAAAATGCTCCATTAAAACTACGTTCCTGAGAGCCTCGTATGTTTCAGCTTTCGCCGAGCAAATCCATTTATCAAACAATCTAATTTGATCATTAACAAATTAAGTGAGTGGTTGGTTGTGAGTAGGCCTAAGGTTGCGATAAGCTTGGCAGTGAGCTTCAGGTGTAATTTCATATGCCCGCAAAATACGTTCCCTGACTTTATCATATTCAAAACACTCGTCGTCTGGCATGTTTATAAAAATATCTTGTGCTTTACCCCTAAATCTTCCCTGTAGGATTTTCACCTGTTATGGTTTTGTAACGGGGGGGTGGGGGAAATAGCTCTATCTTGTCCATTATTCCACCCCCCAGTTAACTAACGAGGCCGGGGGAAACAGCTCTCTCTAGTCCGTTATCCCGTCCCCAGTTAGCTAACTATTCTAGAGCACCTCCAGAGTTCCTAAGGCAACCTCTCTCATTCAACACCTTGTAACCTAGGTATTTGACTACCTAGGTGCTAAGACTACAAGGCGCCGTCACTTGATCAGTTACCCGAAACTCCAGAGAGAACTCTAGAATACAGAATCATTGCCACAAACGTAAAAGAGAAAACGAAAGGAAAGAAATGAATAGTGAAGTAATTAGTGAGGGTTTGGGGTGAGAGGGAGAGAGGTGGGAGGAGCGAGGATGGTCATTAGTTGAAAGTGAGAGTTGAGAGAGGGGTGGAGGGAGAGGTGTAGATAGGTAGAAGGAGAAGAGTAGATAGTAGAAGTAGAAGAGTAGATAGTAGAAGACGAAATGCTGCCACCATCCATTCATGATCATTACATACAAGACAAGGAATGGAACTTGTCTGTATCAAAATATTCTCAAAAGATGTTATTACCATGTATCAACTCCAAACATGTACTCATTAATATCATGAAACCAGTAACCACAGAGGCTTTCTCACCTCAACTCAAATCTCTAGGGAACAAAGTTAAACACAATTTAAATAATAAATTCATAATTATATTTCCCATGAAGTATCATAATTTAGCAATTCAATTAAAATGTTCCAGTTTAATATGCAAAGTGAGTCATCATCCAAGAATTCGAGAACCCTACAACTTGACTGCCCCTGATCATCACACAACACTTGTAAAACACGACCAAGTCACCTTAATGTTCACTCACCGAGGACTGAGTCTAAGTTGAATAGAGAGGGGGGGGGGGGTCTGTAGTTGACAGAGACTGTCTCGCCCCTGCCGGCCGACAGCCTCCCTGGTAGGGACGTCGTCTCTGCTCTCGTCTGCTGTTCTGTCTCTTAATGCCCTATGCTGGATAGCTCTCCGAGTTTATATTGGGGAACCTAGTAGCTAACTCCGCCCACAAGTAGATAGCCTCCGGCACTACCAAGCCACTCCTTAAACGTCGGCATGTTTGAAGGCTACCCGGCTCCAATTATACGCTTAGCGGAAGCAAGGTGAAATTATCATGATCTGACCTCAGGTCACTTGGGGTCATTAACGCTTTGAGGTGTGAGATCTCAGGCAGACAACTGGCGCCTCTCAGATCCTTGTCTGTGACTCATATTCTATATATATTTTAAATAAACTAACCCAAACACTTTTACAGTGTTACATCTCCCCTTCTCCCCGAAATAAAGTTTTTGCAACACTGCTAAAGCAAGCTAGCTGTGTGCAACAACTTTATTAACGAAAAAAAAAATACATCCTAGCTAAACAAATATACATCATCCTACTCTAAAAAATGAAATATATAGACAGACGTCCATTGTCTCTGGCTGGGCGACGTCACTGCTTGGTCTTGTAGATAATCCTGTACCACATTTCTTCAACACAACTGCCTCCGTCGCTTCTCCGTCGTTAACGCACAACAACACTTGGTCAACCCGAATGCCGTTACTACTTGAACTGCGCACAGGACCGTGGAATTCGGTTGTCCCAGCTGATCTGTAATTGGCCCTACGTCAGTCATCATGAGAGACGTATATTGGGGTTCTTCACAGCTATAGGGACTACAAGTTTCGAGACCTTCATATAGTTGCCAACAGTAGAAATCCCATCCTACTCTTCTTCCTCCCTGTTGCTCCAGCACGCCTCCTTCAGAGAGCTACTTCTGACAGCCACATCAAGTCCGCACGACACAGGATGAATCACTCAACAGAGCAACATGCTTGCAGGAGGGGCGGCCAGTTAAGGCAAACGATCCTGTCTTGCAATTACGCTCCATGCAATGATGCTGACACCAGCAAGGGACACGAGGCATCGTGTCTCACTCAGCTTGTCTTATCTTCTTCTTTCTTCTTTCTTCTCTCTTCCTTCTTCTCTCTTCTTTCTTCTCTCTTCTTTCTTCTCTCTTCTTTCTCCCATGGGTCTTTGACAAGCGACCTGGGGTCCATTGGGGTCCGCCCGTCCTGGGGTCCATCCTGGGTAGACCGATGTTGGTGGGACAGACTGGAGTCGTTGTTGCTCCTCTTCCATCTTTACTGGGTCGTCTGGGGTCGTCTGCAGAACGACCTGGGGTCCACTGGGTAGACCAATGTTGACTGACCGAGAGGGCTGCATCTTGGGGTCCCCTGGGGTGGTGATGGTGGTGGAGCCGTGACCTCCAGGTAGTGGGCTGGTCGTGGTGGTGGTGATTAACGCCCGTGAGTGTGGTACACAGCAGCCGTCTCCCTCTTTTGTATGTGCGTCTCTCCTCTCTTCTGGCTCCCACCTGTGGGTGAACAGAAAGGCGACAATATCGTGCTCCCAAGATATGTTATGTGACCCTGTAGTTTGTATAGGGTTACACAGTCCAGTCATACCGCTCTCCTCCTGGCAACAACTACACTTAAATTTTTAAAATAATCCAATTAACACTGAATGATATTGACTTGGTGGAACATAAGACAGTAACAGAGGAAAGTTAGAGAAGAGAGAATAAGGTCATCACTACCTTTAACTTGTCACAAAAAAAATCAACACTAATAGACAAAACACTAGCCTAAACTTAACTGTACCGTTCCTAATCTTAAGTACATAATTAACCATTACTCCCACCCTTAACCTACAGCCACCTACGTGACCCAGAGTGTCTCCCTAGCTTCTCCGCCGGTCAACAACTCCAAACTGTTGCCACCCCTGTGACCAGACTATCTAACGTCGAGCGTCCCCAACGTGAAGTCTACTGACATACTAAGGCTCCCCCTAGCATGCTGTACAAGACCAGTACACCTCGGGTTATTGCGTTCAAATGGAGTAAAACAGTCGATCGCAATAATCTGAGCAGAACCACTACTTAAAACTACTTAAGAACTACACCTGCCACTCCCCACTGACCTGGAGACCAGCGGTGGCTGGGTGTCCCCGTGGGACATGCGAGGTCACCTGTCACACTCAGGTAAGCTCCACTACCCACCAACCGCTAAGTTCCAAAATCACCAAATCTTATCACTAGCATAAAACACTACACACGCAAGTTCTGGTGAACATTCCCTGAACACCACAAAACTCACAAAATCACTAAACCACAACACTAGAGAATCACTATCTCCTAGCCTGAAAAAAGCTCGCTAAATCGCGAAAGTAAAACACCTGTCAAGATCTCCCTGATAGCGCCTGAGCGGCAAAAGACACGTGGGACTGAACAATGTTCAAAAGAACACCAATACCTTAAACATTGTTCAACACCGCTGCCATCATTGTAACGGGGGGGTGGGGGAAATAGCTCTATCTTGTCCATTATTCCACCCCCCAGTTAACTAACGAGGCCGGGGGAAACAGCTCTCTCTAGTCCGTTATCCCGTCCCCAGTTAGCTAACTATTCTAGAGCACCTCCAGAGTTCCTAAGGCAACCTCTCTCATTCAACACCTTGTAACCTAGGTATTTGACTACCTAGGTGCTAAGACTACAAGGCGCCGTCACTTGATCAGTTACCCGAAACTCCAGAGAGAACTCTAGAATACAGAATCATTGCCACAAACGTAAAAGAGAAAACGAAAGGAAAGAAATGAATAGTGAAGTAATTAGTGAGGGTTTGGGGTGAGAGGGAGAGAGGTGGGAGGAGCGAGGATGGTCATTAGTTGAAAGTGAGAGTTGAGAGAGGGGTGGAGGGAGAGGTGTAGATAGGTAGAAGGAGAAGAGTAGATAGTAGAAGTAGAAGAGTAGATAGTAGAAGACGAAATGCTGCCACCATCCATTCATGATCATTACATACAAGACAAGGAATGGAACTTGTCTGTATCAAAATATTCTCAAAAGATGTTATTACCATGTATCAACTCCAAACATGTACTCATTAATATCATGAAACCAGTAACCACAGAGGCTTTCTCACCTCAACTCAAATCTCTAGGGAACAAAGTTAAACACAATTTAAATAATAAATTCATAATTATATTTCCCATGAAGTATCATAATTTAGCAATTCAATTAAAATGTTCCAGTTTAATATGCAAAGTGAGTCATCATCCAAGAATTCGAGAACCCTACAACTTGACTGCCCCTGATCATCACACAACACTTGTAAAACACGACCAAGTCACCTTAATGTTCACTCACCGAGGACTGAGTCTAAGTTGAATAGAGAGGGGGGGGGGGGGGTCTGTAGTTGACAGAGACTGTCTCGCCCCTGCCGGCCGACAGCCTCCCTGGTAGGGACGTCGTCTCTGCTCTCGTCTGCTGTTCTGTCTCTTAATGCCCTATGCTGGATAGCTCTCCGAGTTTATATTGGGGAACCTAGTAGCTAACTCCGCCCACAAGTAGATAGCCTCCGGCACTACCAAGCCACTCCTTAAACGTCGGCATGTTTGAAGGCTACCCGGCTCCAATTATACGCTTAGCGGAAGCAAGGTGAAATTATCATGATCTGACCTCAGGTCACTTGGGGTCATTAACGCTTTGAGGTGTGAGATCTCAGGCAGACAACTGGCGCCTCTCAGATCCTTGTCTGTGACTCATATTCTATATATATTTTAAATAAACTAACCCAAACACTTTTACAGTGTTACAGTTTTGGTTAGTTCATGGACATGGCCAATCTCTGAAAATGGTTGAAAAACCTTTCAGGGTCCGACTCTGAAAATTCAGGCAAATTATGTTTTTTCTCATAATGCCTGGGGTTTGAATCCCCGGCAGGTGGAGGTCCAGTGGCATTCACTCTAATTCTAGCCTCCTCGGTTTTGAGTCTTTGTTCCTCTAATTTTATTCTTGCTAACTCCAGAGCTAACTCTCTGTCCCTATGAGCTGCACTTTCCGCTTGGCTAGGCTGGCATAAAGGTGTATCACTTGCCAATAGTTCTTGATCAATACAATGTTGTAATATTTCATTCACCAAAGTCCACTTTTATCCGTGTCATTTAATTCTAGGCCAAATTCCTTGCCTAACAATACTAAATTAGACTTGGTAAGTTTCTTTATCTCTACCACTGAAGGATTCTTTGCCAGTTCCTGCATTTCAGATGCCATCACTAATTAATTTAGTTCTTAGCCAATGAAAAAATTAAAAAAATAAAAATTGGAAAAAACAAAAATTTGCACGGCCCCTAACACAAGGCCACACTTATCTCAATCATGAAGAGATCCAGCTAGGTGTCCAGTCAGTAAAAATGAATCCTTTGCTAGATGAGCTGGACCCTAGGCTAACACAACCGTTCTGCAGAAAACAAGAATTTTTAGTTTTGGCGCTCAAAAATTAAATTTTTCAATTTACTGTTCATCCTGGACAGGCCCCCACTTGTTATGTAAATTGGTGGGCTTGCTATGGGGGGAACTGGTACTATTAAGGGGTAGGGGTAGTTAGAAGACAGAGACCAAAATTAACCAATTTTCGCCTGCCTTTCTACGACCCTCCTGCCAAGTGTTCCCTATACGCCCATCCCTACTATAATTCACCAAGTATCTACCTTTAGAAACACTACCAAGAATCTATTCGCCGAAAACATGCCCAAACATAACAACAAGCAAGGTAGGGGTGCCTCTCGCTCTGGTTCCATTACTCCTAGAGATCTGAATGAAACACTGGCAACGCTGCAACCCTCGCCGATGTTGGTAAACACAGCATCCGCTCCACCTCCTCACTCCCCCCCTTCAACTCACCTCGAATCTCTAGCTGCAGAATTCATTCAATCTATGGCTCCCTGTCTAAACTTCAAACCTCTCAGAAGTAATCCATGGCTTCAGAAACTGCACAACCTTGTGAAAATGCAATCAGAAGCTATTTCGGCCCTCCAAGCCACAGTCACCCGACAACAACATACCATAGACCGCCTCCTTGAATCGTCGACGAACAACAACCAAGAAATTCTCAACTTACAATCTGTTGCAAATGATGCAATGGATCAAATACATAAGATTCAGGCCGAAGAAACCCTCTCAGCTCAAAGTGACCTCCTTCAAAAGCTGGAAAAACAGATCAATCTCCTTCAGATTCACCAGGCGGCTTCCGAAGATGACCAAGAGCAACAACAACTTCATGACTCCCTGATAATTAGCTCTACTGATCTACCTGATGAACAACAAGGTGAGAATTGCTGTAACATAGCCCACACCCTAATTAATTCAAAGATCAGTGTCAATGTTCAAATCAAATCGGCTATTAGGATAGATAAAAACAATCCCCATAACAGTAGGACAATGCTCATCAAACTTGCAAATCCCTCTGCGAAGTTTGACCTCATACAATCAGCTGCTAAGCAAAAAACCAACCTCTATATAAATGAGTGTCTTACAAAGCAGCGTGGATCCCTCCTCTTCAGGCTACGTCAAATTCGCAAACATAACCTTGGTCTTATCAAGCAGTGCTACACTAGGAATGGTACGATTTTTGCGAAGAAAGAAGGTACAGGAAAAAGATATGAAATAAAATGTGACCAACAACTCCTGGCCTTCTTAAGTGATTGTGGTATATCTGAAAACCTGAACCCGACCAATGCCAGTACTTAAAATAACTCTTTCAGTGCCTGAGCCTAACCTAACTTAATCTAACTTTGTCTAAGGTGCTGTCTCTGCCTTACCATTTACCTAATGTTCTCTCATTCATATAATTTCCTAAATAATCCATCAAGTCTCCATGCACTTATGCAAGCATCTACCTCAGTTTCATTGTAAAATTTTACTTTTAAATCTAATCTTACCCTATTCCATTTATATTTTAAATTTATTTGTATTGATCTATGTCATTTATTGAAATCAATTATCGATCTCATTTTTGTTCTTTTAATTAAGTTCATACTAATTATAGGTTAAAACTAAGCTAAATAAAACTTATTATCTTTAAGATTATTTTACTTTACAATTATCATTTGTCAATTTTTTTTATATATTCATCTTGACGTCTCTACTGATTTGTTGTTCTCTCCACCAAACTTGTGTATCCTCCATGGCTATCTAGTGACCTTAATTCTACCTCTAATTGTTTCAATTCTTTTGTTTACTTGCATTTATTGTTGTTTTGCCTTAATTATTCTCTAATTTTAGCAGACTCAATACTTTGTAAGTTCTTATTGTATTGTTATATTATTATATTGTTGTGTTTTGCTATAATTACTTTCTATTTTACAGCAGATTTAGTTTTCATCTGTTCCTGTAATTGCTTATCTTATTGTATCGTGACATTCTTATCTATATGCTTACTGATATTGATCCTGATCGAAATCTTCTGTCCCATATCCACACAAATCAGCACATTGATCATCATTATTGCAGGTATTACACAGCAAATCTTGCAAAAAACTAACTCCTAAATAGCACCTGCTTATCAGTTTACAATCAAAATGTTAGGTCACTTGGCAAACATTTTGATGATATAAATGCACTACTTACAGCACTAGGTACTAAATTATCTTTCATCATTTTAACAGAAACTTGGCTAAGTAATGACTATACCCAACTCTACAATTTAGCTGGTTATAAAGCCATTCATAACTGCAGGCCTAACAAAAAAGGTGGCGGTACAGCAATATATTACAAAGATACCTTCATTTGCAATAGTGTCATTAGTGATAGAGACGACTATTGTGAATATACCTTTGCCAAGTTCTCCAGTAAATCCCTTAAATCCTCCCTGATAATCGGTGCCATCTATAGATTTCCTAATACCAACATGGCTTTATTCTCTGACAATGTAAAGAATCTTATCATAAATAACAATCTCATCAAAAATCACATTATTCTGGGAGGTGATTTCAATATTGACCTGGGTCTTCAAAACAACCCTCAAGTTTACTATTTCCGTAACAGCATGCACTCCTGTATGCTAATCCCCACAATCACCAAGCCCACCCGAGTCACTCAAACATCTGCCACTACCCTGGATCACCTATGGACTAATATAACAGCTCCCCTTACATCTGGGGTAATTTATGACAGAACAACTGACCACTATCCTACTTTCCTCATAGCAAACATTGACACATCACCACCAGAAACAAAAAAACTTTCATTCAGGCTACATAGTGAATCAGCTTTAGGCAATCTCTCTAATGCACTTCACAATATTAACTGGGAATCTGAATTTAATAATTCACAGGATATAAACTCATCAACTAACCTCTTTCTCTCCAAAACTCTAAGCCTCTACAACACTCACTGTCCCCTCCTTACCAAACAAGTAACTGATAAAAGAAAAAATAACCCGTGGCTCACAAGTGGCATAATTAAATCAATCAACAAAAAACATGAATACGAAAAGAAATTTAGGAGTGGCCTAATTTCAATGGAAGTAGTTAAAAGGTACTCATCAGTGCTTACCAGTATCATAAGAAAAGCAAAACTTTCATATTATGAGACTAGATTCAAAGAAGCAAAAGGCAACATGAAAAGCACATGGAATACCATCTCTAACATCCTGGGAACTAAACAACACTCCCACAACCCGATAACACTCTCTAAGGATGGCCTTACACTGTCATCTGACTTAGAAATGGCGAATGAATTTAATAGCTTCTTTTCATCGATTGGTGTTAACCTTGCAAGTAAAATCCCACAGACTCAGACACATATCAACACATATCTCTCAGGCAGCTATCCAAACTCTCTTCTCCTCTCACCAGTCAGCCCGTCAGATGTTGTGTCCATCATACACTCACTAAAAACCAAAGCTGGGAACATCAGTGAAATCCCATCCATTGTATACAAGAGCGCCTCCCATGCCCTTGCACCACCTATAGCTCTGCTGTTCAACAAATCCCTTGAGTGTCATACCTTCCCTGATATCCTTAAAAACGCAAGAGTAACGTCAGTTCATAAAGGAGGTAATCCGTCAGACATAAACAACTACAGACCAATATCGAACCTACCCAAACTGTCAAAAATATTTGAAAAAATTATCTACAAACAGCTCTACTCCTATCTCGTAAAATTCTACATTCTTAGCCCCTGTCAGTTTGGCTTCCGCTCTCAAAAGAGTACCAACGATGCAATTATTTGTCTCCTTGATAAAATTTACTCTGCCCTTGACAAAAATGAGCTTCCAATTGGACTCTTCATTGACCTGAGAAAGGCCTTTGATACTGTTAATCACGATTACCTCTTATGTAAACTCCATCATTATGGAATCCGAGGCCATGCACTGGACTATATCCAATCCTATCTTAGTGATAGACACCAATGTGTAGCCATCAATAATATAATCTCTCCCATTCTACTAATAACCGTTGGAGTGCCTCAGGACAGCATCTTGGGACCCCTACTAATTCTTATATACATTAATGATCTGCCTAATGTCTCTAACATTCTGAAACCTATTTTGTTTGCTGATGATACTACCCTCATTTACTCCAACCCCAACCCACATACACTAAATGATGTTGTTAATAATGAACTAAAAAAAAGTCCACTTATGGATGTCAACCAACAAACTAACACTTAACATAGAAAAGACCTACTACATCCTATTTGGAAGCAAATCTACAAATGCAATTCAGCTTCAGATTGACAATGTAAACATTAGCAATAAAAATGATGGAAAGTTTCTTGGCATATTCCTAGACAAGAGACTCAACTTCAGTACCCACATACAACACATAACTAAGAAAGTCTCTAAAACAGTTGGTATACTCTCCAAAATCAGATATTATGTTCCTAACTCTGCTCTCATCTCTCTATATTATGCACTAATCTATCCCTATCTCAACTATGGTATCTGTGCATGGGGTTCAACCACTGCAAACCACCTCAAGTCCATCATCACCCAGCAAAAATCTGCTATCAGAATAATATCAAATTCTGCTTTCAGACAACACACAGACCCCTTGTTTAACTCCCTAAACATGCTAAACATAATCTCACTCCACAAATTCTCTTGTGTCAACTACATTTACAAAACCCTATTCTTAAATGCAAATCCTTGTCTGAAACTCTTCCTGGACAGATGTAATAGGACCCATTATCACCACACCAGAAATAAATATCTCTTCGATATCCCCAGAGTTAAACTTAATTTGTGTAAACACTCTATGCAAATAAAGGGACCCAGTTTATGGAACTCACTCCCTACTGAATTGAAAAGCTGTCCAACTTTTACATCATTCAAAATCAATACTAAAAAGTACCTAATTTCATCTTCATAGTTTTTCTCTTTTTGCCTTAAAATTGCACTGTATCTATTGCTACCCAATCTCCCAACCTTTTTGTTCCCAATCTGAACATCTCTACCATTGAGATCATTGCTGTTTTCTTATATGGTCTGCCATTCTATTGTATGGTGTTTATAAATCTTGTTTATCTGTATCTTTTGCTACCCAGTCTCCCAATCTTTATGTACCCATTCTGAACATCTTTACCATTGTGATCATTGCTGTCTTATATGTGCTGTCAATCTGCTGTATGGTGTCTATTAATCTTGTTTAAATTACTAATCAAGCTGTCAATGTAATCAGTCAGAGCTTTAATATAACAATGTGCTTTAATATACTTACTTATCTCTCTCATCTCATTTTTCTCTTGTAATGTATCTTTCATTTATCAATTCTGATTGAAATTACCTACTTAAAATTATCTGCTAGATGAAGGACCTGCCCGAAACGCTGCGCGTACTAGTGGCTTTACAAGAATGTAATTACTGTACTATCCAATGTATTCTCACAAACCCAATGTACCTTCTTGTATATAAATAAATAAATAAATAAATAAATAAATAAATAAATAAATAAATAAATAAATAAATAAATAAATAAAGTTATCAAATATGGGAGAGCTAAAAGGCCCGGCCCCCAAAATAAACTATCCACAGTAATAATAACTTGCTGCTAGACCATGTCAGACTAAGGGTTGATCAATGCACTCCCACACAGGAAGAAGGGATACTCTGTTCTAATTTAGTTATTTATTAACCCCTTAACAACCCCCCATATACACTCACACCAATAACAATAATAATAATTACTTTACCACACTATCTTACGTTAAAAGCCTTGGTCCACATAAGTAGGATACAAGGTTTACACTAAGAACAAGCTAGGGTAAAGTACTACTGGATAAGCACTGAAACTGGATGCAGCTTAGGGTAGTGAGACCACGTGGTACCTAAATACCAAAACACAACACTTAGGGGTACCCAAAACACTGGCAAATACTACCCCCAGGTCTCACCAATCGTTACTACCAGAGTAGGCACACTTAAACACACAGTACTTAACTTAATGGTACAGGAACTTAAGGTAAGGGAAATAAGTAAGAGGAGAAGGGAGGAGAGTAGGGGTGCAGCCACAGAGTAGGTCTCGTCCCCACGAACGCCAGCCAGAAGAAGAACGCTCCCAGCGACCAGCTCAGGCCTCCTGCATTGTGGTGGTGCCGCGATCGATAGGAGCCTAATTGATCGTGCAGCTAAGCACATTAAAAATCTTCTCCTATGCAACATATTGTTACTTTACAAATGATTAGAAAGTATTAGTAAACATAGTTGGTGCCTATGTTATTATTTAATAATCAACCCCCAAGCTCAGTCTTTAAATGCTTTTTGAGAAACAAGAAGAGTCTTATGTCTGGCAGGGAAGATACAAACAAAGACACATCGACTTGCGTTTTGCTAATCTAACGTAGCTTATTTAGTTCAATTTTGACCTATGGTTTCCACTGAGGAACCCAGGGTCGTAACAATGATGATAGATGATTTTTTATGATTATTATTTTTCTTACTATTTTTTATTTTACATTTAAAATAAATAAATAAATAAATGTTTATTTAGGTAAGGTACATACATACAAGAAATTTTTACAAAGGTTGGTGGACTTATAGATAGAGCTAGTACATACAATGCCTAAAGCCACTATTACGCAAAGCGTTTCGGGCATGAAAAACTTAAATGACTAAAAACTTATATGACTATCTATCATCATTATTGCAAGTATTTCACAGCACACCAGGCTAAAAACAAACTTCAAAATAGCACCTGTCTATCAGTTTATAACCAAAATGTTAGAATTTATATTGTCAGTCTCTACTGATTTTTTGTTTTTTATTTTATGTAACTTCTGTGTCCTCCCTGGCTATCTATTGGATTTTTATTTTACTTCTAAATTGTTACTATTTTATTGTATTTGCTTTTATTCTTGTGTTTTGCTTTATCGTGTATCTTGTATCGTGATCCCTCTGCATCTCTATGCACACTGATATTGATCCTGATCAAAATCTTCTGTCTCATATCTACACCAACCAGCACATTGATCATCATTATTGCAAGTATTTCACAGCACACCAGGCTAAAAACAAACTCCAAAATAGCACCTGTCTATCAGTTTACAACCAAAATGTTAGATTACTTGGCAAACATTTTGACGATTTAAATGCACTACTCACAGCACTAGGTACTAACTTATCGTTCATTATTTTAACAGAAACTTGGCTAAATAAAGACTATACCCAACTCTACAACTTAGCTGGTTATAAAGCCATTCATAACTGTAGGCCTAATAAAAAAAGGTGGTGGCACAGCTATATATTACCGAGATACATTTATCTGCAACAGTGTTATTAGTGACAGAGATGACTACTGTGAATATACTTTTGCTCAGTTTACAATTAAATCCCTTAAATCCTCTTTGACTATTGGAGCCATCTATAGATTTCCTAATACTAACATAGCTTCTTTCTCAGACAACCTAAGGAATCTTATTATAAACAACAATCTCAACAAAAACCACATCATTCTGGGAGGAGACTTTAATATTGACCTGGGTCAACAAAATTGCTCTCAAGTTGACTATTTCCTTAACAGCATGAACTCCTGTATGCTAATCCCCACAATCACCAAACCTACCCGAGTCACTCAAACATCAGCCACTACCTTGGACCACATATGGACAAACATAACAGCTCCCCTTGTATCTGGTATAATCTACGACAGAACAACTGACCACTATCCTACCTTTCTCATAGCGGACATGGACATAACATCACCAAAAAGCAAGAAACTTTCATTTAGGCTACACAGTGAATCAGCTTTAGGCAATCTTACAGATGCACTTCACAATATTAACTGGGATTCTGAATTCAATAATACCCATGATATAAATTCATTAGCTAACCTCTTCCTCTCCAAAACTCTAAGCCTCTACAACCTTCATTGTCCCCTTCTTACCAAGCAAGTAACTGACAAAAGATTAAACAATCCATGGCTCACAAGTGGCATTCTCAACTCAATCAACAAGAAACATGAATATGAAAAGAAACTTAGGATTGGCCTAGTTTCAATGGAAGTAGCTAAAAGGTACTCATCAATGCTTACCAGTATCATAAGAAAGGCAAAAGTTTTATATTATGTGAATAGATTCAATGAAGCAAAAGGCAACATGAAAAGCACTTGGAAAACAATCTCTAGTATCCTTGGAACTAAACAACACTCACATAACCAAATAAAACTCTACAAGGATGGGGATATACCGTCAACTGATTTAGAAATGGCAAATGAATTTAATAGTTTCTTTTTTTCGGTTGGTGCTAATCTTGCCAGTAAAATCCCACAGACTCAAACACATATTAACACATATCTCTCAGGCAGCTATCCAAACTCTCTTCTCCTTTCACCAATCAGCCCGGCAGATGTTGTGTCCATCATACACTCTCAAAAAACCAAGGCAGGGAACGCCAGTGAAATTCCGTCCATTGTGTACAAGAGAGCCTCCCATGCCCTTGCCCCACCCATAGCACTACTGTTCAACAAATCTAAGTGTCACACCTTCCCTGATATCCTCAAAAAAGCAAGAGTAACGCCAGTCCATAAAGGAGGCAATCCGGCGGACATAAACAATTATAGACCAATATCAAATCTACCCATTCTATCAAAAATATTTGAAAAAATTATTTACAAACAGCTCTATTCCTACCTCGTAAAATTCGACATACTCAGCCCCTGCCAGTTTGGCTTCCGGTCCCAAAAGAGCACCAACGATGCAATCATTAGTCTCCTTCACGTTATCTACTCAGCCCTTGACAAAAATGAGTTTCCGATTGAACTCTTCATTGACCTAAGAAAAGCCTTTGATACTGTTAATCACAACTACCTCTTACTTAAACTCCAGCATTATGGAATCCGAGGCCTTGCCCTTGACTACATCCGATCCAATCTTAGTGACAGACACCAATATGTGACCATCAATGATACAACTTCTTCCACTCTACCAATTACCGTTGGAGTGCCACAGGGCAGTATCTTAGGACCTCTTCTATTTCTTATATATATATATATATATATATATATATATATATATATATATATATATATATATATATATATATATATATATATATATCTTTGGTGTATTTAAATACTCCGAAATTACCATCTCTTTTAAGGGTCTGAGCAGGTGGTGGAGAGGGTTAAGGCGTACCTGTTATGCCAGTTGCTGGAAGGCTTCTGTGCTGGCTAGGGTTCGAGTCTCCTGGTGGGAAAGTGTTCTAAAGTTGTATACTTGACTCTCGTGTTTAGGAGAGTTTTGCCTTAAGCATAGACACTGTGTCTTCCCATATTAACAGGGACTTGATGAAATTAACGTCTAAATGACCCCTCACTTGCTCTAGTGCTCTTGGGAGGTGGTGATCTTTGGTGTATTTAAATACTCCAAAATTACCATCTCTTTTAAGGGTCTGAGCAGGTGGTGGAGAGGGTTAAGGCGTACCTCTTATGCCAGTTGCTGGAAGGCTTCTGTGCTGGCTAGGGTTCGAGTCTCCTGGTGGGAAAGTGTTCTAAAGTTATATATATATATATATATATATATATATATATATATATATATATATATATATATATATATATATATATATATATATATATATATATATATATATATATATATATATATATATATATATATATATATATATATATATATATATATATATATATATATATATATATATATATATATATATATATATATATATATATATATATATATATATATATATATATATATATATATATATATATATATATATATATACAACTTTAGAACACTTTCCCACCAGGAGACTCGAACCCTAGCCAGCACAGAAGCCTTCCAGCAACTGGCATAACAGGTACGCCTTAACCCTCTCCACCATCCGCTCAGACCCTTAAAAGAGATGGTAATTTCGGAGTATTTAAATACCACAAAGATCACCACCTCCCAAGAGCACTAGAGCAAGTGAGGGGTCATTTAGACGTTAATTTCATCAAGTCCCTGTTAATATGGGAAGACACAGTGTCTATGCTTAAGGCACAACTCTCCTAAACACGAGAGTCAAGTATATATATATATATATATATATATATATATATATATATATATATATATATATATATATATATATATATATATATATATATATATATAAACGGTCTGCCTAATGTCTCTAATATTCTTAAACCTATATTGTTTGCTGACGATACTACCCTTATCTATTCAGACCTCAACCCACATACACTAAATATTGTTGTGAATAATGAATTAAAAAAAGTCCACTTATGGATGTCAACGAACAAACTAACATTAAACATCGAAAAGACTTACTACATCTTATTTGGAAGCAAATCATCAAATGCAATTCAGCTACAGATAGACAACATTAACATCAGTAATAAAAATGATGGCAAGTTTCTTGGCCTATTCCTAGACAAGAGACTGAACTTCAGCACCCACGTTCAACACATAACTAAGACAGTTGGTATACTCTCCAAAATCAGATATGTTCCTAACTCTGCTCTCCTCTCACTATATTATGCACTAATCTACCCCTATCTTAATTATGGTATCTGTGCATGGGGGTCTACCACTGCAAACCACCTTAAGCCCATCATCACACAGCAAAAATCTGCTATCAGAATAATAACTAACTCTGCTTTCAGACAACACTCAGCTCCCTTGTTTAAATCCCTAAACTTGTTAAATATTAACTCCCTCCACACATTCTCTTGTGTCAACTATTATAGTCTGTGGGTTGGTTGGTGTTGTCGTCGTTGATTCTTCTCTACGGACAACCCAACCCACAACTCGGTAGAGTGCTTATACTAGGAGATCACCCTTGGCGCTTCTGGCTCTTGGAGAGGGGCTCAACGTCACATGTTTAGGGGATGCGGCTCCAACACTTAGCCTCGTTGTCACGTGCACACACCCACTCGAGCCACTGTGACTCCCCACTCTCTCCTTAGGTAATATGATCTCCTCAATCCCCCTTTGACTTATCAGTATTACCTTCTACCCTGTCCACAGCAGTGGTTCTTGGTTCTTTCTCTCTCTCCTTCTTTACTACCTCCTGGGAAGCCTCACTAGGACAAGGGCAAACACCAGCAAATTGTGATACATTTACTGGACAAAGCACATACACACATATAATAATAATGAATCCTATACTCTATAATATTACAATCAGGTTGCACTCCAACACCATCAGAACTCTATCATCAGCTTATCAAGTGGTATCCTATCTCCTGGTTCACCACCTGATACTATCAACCTCCTCAAGTTGATCAAGTCTACATACACTGTTGCACCATCAGCAAGAGAATACATATATGTATCTATAAATGTGTACCAAGAAAATCAGCATTTGAATGCAATAACATATCAGTATAAATGTTCATTGATACACAACAATGATCAATCGATCACTCTATCAGTCCTAGAACGCATACGTCTGTAGGTAATCCAGCCTACGACTGTAACTCTAAACTTCAGGGTAAAACACTCCATGACATAAGAATGCAAACAGTCACTCACCTCTCACTGCGTCTTGCACGCTAATGACAACCAAACACTATCAACTCCCTACAAGTAATCCACCAGTACTTCCCTTCCACCTCTGGAAGTTCACTACCCTAATATCTTTAGGTTCTTCCGGGCTTCACTACCAGGATCCTCTGCAGCTTCTCCAGGCTGCTATCATGAAGTTTCCTTGAGTAACTACGGTGCTTCACCCTTCTGCTAGGTTCCTCCACAGCTCTCTTGGCTGCTACACCACCTCTACAGAAGCACGTGACACTCCTCTTCACTGCTTCTCCTCACAGCTCGAGGTCCTCTGCTTCACTACCTTGGAGTCTCATCAATTACTTCATCTAGGCTGGCTTCGAAGTTCTCAGCAACTTCTTCCCCAAAGACAAACCTGCAACCCATCGACACTCCAATAAAATGTTCCCCTTTAACACATAAACAAAAATAACCACACAATATGCTTGCCTCAAACCTCTATCTGTTCTCTACATACAGTGAGAGTGGACTCCCCCGTTTTGGGCGGGTCCATACTCCACCTCGTCCGGCGGCGGTCCTCACTCGCTGGGAGGGTCTTCCTCCGTCAGGAGCCGGGCTCCCTCAGTCGTCTGTCAGAGCTCAGAGGGGATGGACGTCGCTCCGTGTTCCTCCCTCTTCATTCTCCTATTTCAGGCTTTCTGCCTTATTAAAACATGTCTAACTTATAAATAAACATAGCTACTGTCGCTGGGCACACGACCAACTACAAGCAATCACTATGAACTGGCGTATATCGTGCTTACCACAGATTATAAGGTCGAGGGCGCTTTCCCTCTGACGGCGTCTGGTCAGGGCGCTCCACACAGCCCACGAAAATGCCTCTGAGCAGCTTATTAAACTCTCCTCGCCGTCCAAGACTTGAGACCACAACGTTCCCAGCTCAATTCCACAGCTGGCACGTCTGCACACTTCTCTTCTCTTAGAGATATATCTGTGGGAACCGACCTGTGAGATTTATATTTATTTAATTTATATGAATTTATATTTACGTTAATTTATATACTTCGATAGCAATTTGTATAATGATAAGTGGACTGTATTTCTGCAATAATCTCTTAATCTCACAAATCGATCCTCTACACATTAGGGGGGGTTTATATTTATATATATGCAGCCAATCAAACTACAGAATTAACTACATACATTGAAGAGGTTCCTTATCTTATAGTACAGCAGGCTAGTCCACCAGGTATAACTAGGGTGTAGACACCAAATTATCCTCTTTGAGGTAGCTTCCATATCACCCAGTAACTGGTGCACAAATCTTGCTTCCTCGTCTTGACCTGTCAAAAGTGCGCTAGCTGTGAAGCCAGAATCCTATATATGACAAGCTATATCAGAGAAAACTGTACATGGAACATTAAAGACCTGGCTTAATTACCTTTAGTTTGAGGCTTCCACGTGATCTAACCGGGTCACCCTATATCCTGACATTAATGGCCATAAATGAATGATAAACGGGTTTCGGATAGACACTTAACTTGAATTTGTAGACAGCGTGTTGACAATGGTACACCTTTGGTTTCCATAACACTACGTCCAAGTAAATTTAACAGGAGCCGAATTTGCTCCCGTGTGAGCCTCTGGTCTCAATATAAACAATAATGGCTGCCCTCCTCCTCACTCTGACGCCTGGCTTACATTGTCCACATTTCAGAAAGTGATAGAAGGGTCACATTTACTCTACTTTAATATTGATAATTAAGTTAATTTATATAAGATGTTTTTATGATGGTAAAGTCCAAAGACTAATGTATTTAAGAATAATTCCCAGCAGAATAGCTGGTGAATTATAATAGTATGTGGTGATGATATCCCGTTTTCTTTAGACGGTAATTCCACTACAAGTTACGTTTTCTATGGGTAACTTGTTTATACAATACAGCTATTATCTGTATGATATATTAAATGGTGTCGGATTTTCCGACAATATCACTAGGGGTTCCCTTCTGACGGGAGCTCAAACGGAGCGCGGCTTCCCCCTGCGATGTCTGGCACTCAAGTGAGGTCAAGGTCCTCCGGAAGCGAGCCTCACGCCTCCAGCAAAATGTCCACATCTCCTAGCCAGTCATTTATCTGTTTTCTTCTTCATTGCCCATAATCTCAAACTGTTATACATATCCAAGCAACTATTTTACATATGGGTTATCACCTCAATACATGCTAGACCTTCTAATCAGGTCAGGTTTGATGAATAACTCTCAAGGAGGGAGACTCGTTTCTCCTGCAGGCTGAGATCATAACACTCCCCTCCCCTTATTTTTTAGAGTTATTCCAGTGGCAAAGCTCGGGATAATACATCCGCCACCACACTGTCTCGTTCTTCACCCGATATACTCTCTTAGGAGTCTACAATTAGTTCGTTGCTCCTTGCAACATCTGGCTCACAACTCGCCCAAAACATGATCTTCTCATAAACGATCTGACCTCTCTGGCACCTCTTGGCTAGGCTGTCCTCCTTGGACGCCTGCACTCCATCGGTCCACTCTACTTATTGTTTCCACTCTCCGTTTCCTCGTCTTCCTCTCTTCACGTCCAGAGTCAGACGTCTACTGTCTGTACCTCCTCTGTCGTCTTCACACTTCCATCTACTGCCATTATACTTTCGTCTCCTGTCATCATACTTCACTTCCTCGTCTTCACCGACGATCCTCCCTTTCGTCTCCTCATTTATCCGAGACCTCATCCTGTTTGACCTCCATCGAGTCCTCGGCTTTCTTCTATTCCTCCATGCTTGTATCATCATCCTCTTCCCACACTTCTCACCTCTATACCACTCCATTTCTTCTCCTTCAACTCTTCTTCGTTCCCTAAAAGTTTCTTCGGGCACTATACTACATCCAACAGCACTCGACCATACATGTCGCTTTGCCTCTCCCAAAGTGCTCGTAAGCATCTCTCCACACATACTGTCTCTTCTCCTTTCATTTTCTCGGCTATTACTCTTCTTCACTATCTCTCCTCCACGTTTTCTGAGAAACATGTCAACTCCTGACATCTCAAACAACTTAACTCCACTATCCCTATGCCTCTGTGCTCGTGGACAACTTGACGCTCTACTCCCGTCCTCAGTCTGTCCACACCCTTCCTCATTTCTACTCAGCACAGTTGCATTCACCTTCCGACTCTTAATTTCAGCAGTCTGGGCCCTACTCAGGTCCGCTCTCTTGACATGATTCTTCTTCGGTTGGGTCATCCTCACTTTCGACCTCACTGAGACTTCATTCTCCTGGGCTGGACCTTCATCAAACAGCCACGCTATATCTACATCGATCTCTTCCACCGGCTGAATCGACACTGTCTCACCTTCTCCAGTGTCTTCCTCGTCGGCCATCTCTGTCTTCATCACTACCGAGACAGGGTACTCAATGGCTTGGCGGTCTCCTGACGCATCTCCTCGGATGTCAGTCAGGTTCACACTCTCAGGTGTCCCACTCGTGCCGTGGCCTTCTGGGCACTCCTCTGGCACAGTCTTCGCTATGACTCTTGGCAACACCTTTGTCCCGCACAAGTCATTCCCCAGGATCACTTGGACTCCTGGAACAGGTATGTCGGGGCACACTCCCAACATCACCTCTGCCGACACATATTCCGACCTTAGCTGGACAGTGCATACGGGCATGTCACTCTCAGACAATAACCCATATACCCTCATCTTACTCCTGCCAGCTAACCGTCGATCATTCCCAATCAGGCTTCTCGTAATCAAGCTCTGATTAGCTCCGGTATCTCTTAAGATACCAACTTCTACCTCAGGTTGGCCTCCTACACTGATCCAACCTTTGCTCATGAACGGCCTATACCTCTCGTTCACTAAGTTCGCTCTCTGTGGTTTGTCTCGGAACACATTAGTATATTTACCTCGGGGGTCACACATGGCCAGGGTCACAACTCTCTTGCCCTGCCGACAATCTCGCATCACGTGACCCAATCCGTTACAATTGTAACATCTCATCTGGGAAAAGTCTCTTCTATATGTACCAGAGTAGCTCTGACTCTGCCTACTCGTATTGGAGTTCCTCGGGCCAGACGTACTACTCGTACTCTGTGGAGCTTTACTGGACCCTTGATTCCCTGGATAACGATTAGTTTCTCGTTTAGCTCCTCCATCCTCACTTTCAGACGAAGTGTGCGACCTACTCTTCTGAGTTTTAGGGTACTTACTTTTATCTGCCCATTTATCAAAATTTTTCTCACCCCAGACTTCTTCTGGGTCTCTCATAATTTCTTCCTCCCCAGACTCCACTGGGTCTGCCATTGCTGCGTCTCACCTCGTTCTTCACTCTGTTCTCCCTCAAGCTCCTGTACGCTTCAGTAATCATATCTGCCCTATCTGCGGCATCTTTCACCTCCTTTATCCCTGCTTCTTGGATCTTTAACTTTGTTTCGGGATGCATCATCTCCAAGAACTTCTCCATGACCATCAGTTGCTTCAGGTCAGCGTAAGATCCAACTCCAGCAGCCTCAATCCACTTCTGGAATCGTCTTTCCAGATCCCTTGCTGTCTCAGCAAACGTACATGCTCCAACTTTGATCATTTCTCTGAAACGCTTCCTATAAGCTTCTGGGGTTAACTGAAACGAGCGCAATATGCTGCTCTTTACCGTGGCATAATCCTGGCACTCTTCCAGTGACAATTGGGTGTATGCCTCCCTGGCTGCACCGGTCAATCTTAACTGGACCAGCTGGGCCCATTCCTCCTGTGGCCACTCCTTGATGCTGGCTACTTTTTCAAAATGCTCGAAGAAGCTCTCCGCCTCTTCGGGAACAAACAAGGGAATGTCCTTCTCTCTAACCCTAACATCTGGTGGGTGTGATACCTGGGTGGTGCTCTCTGGCAACCCATGTTCAATCCTTTGCTCAGCCAAGGTTCTATTCGCTTCTATCTGCATTTGTTTTGTCCTCTCTTTTTCTTTTTCGACCTGGGCTTTTTCTTTTTCGACCTGGGCTTTTTCTTTTTCGACCTGGGGTTTTTCTTTTTCGACCTGGGCTTTTTCTTTTTCGACCTGGGCTTTCTCTTTTTCTATTTCCAGTCTGGTTTTCTCTTTTTCTACTTCCAGCCTGGTTTTTTCTTTTTCTACTTCCAGCCTGGTTTTTTCTTTTTCCTTCTCTGCTTCATTTTTCATCTGGAGTTCTAATTTCATCTTTTCCAGCTGGAACTGTCTCTCCTTGTCCTCTCGTTGTTGCTGCATCTGGAGCTCTAACTGGAATCTCTCCAAGCTCCTATTTCGGCTACTCCTGCTACTGCGGCTACTCTTGCTGCTCCTACTCGATCCCTGGGATCTCACGTCATCCTGCCCATCATCCTCCTTTCCACTTTCAGCTCCTTTCTGGGCTCCTTGCTCTGCCGCTTCACTTTTGGCTCTTAACTGCCTCAGGATCTCATCCTTCATCCCAGCTACTTTAGATGCTTTCAACCTAATGCCACATTTTTCTGCTATTTGTTTCAATTGATCCCTCGTGCAACCTTCTAAGTCCTCAGGCTTGCCTGACTCCACAAACGCTTGCACCTTATCCATCTTGTCCTGTGAGTCTTCCCAAGAGAGAGAGTATACACCTGCGGTCACGCAGTTTATTTCAGCAAGGGTGTACAAATCCACTCTTGGACAGGGTGTGGGTGTGTCAGTTCACTCTCCCGGACACAGGCCCCCAATTTATTATAGTCTGTGGGTTGGTTGGTGTTGTCGTCGTTGATTCTTCTCTACGGACAACCCAACCCACAACTCGGTAGAGTGCTTATACTAGGAGATCACCCTTGGCGCTTCTGGCTCTTGGAGAGGGGCTCAACGTCACATGTTTAGGGGATGCGGCTCCAACACTTAGCCTCGTTGTCACGTGCACACACCCACTCGAGCCACTGTGACTCCCCACTCTCTCCTTAGGTAATATGATCTCCTCAATCCCCCTTTGACTTATCAGTATTACCTTCTACCCTGTCCACAGCAGTGGTTCTTGGTTCTTTCTCTCTCTCCTTCTTTACTACCTCCTGGGAAGCCTCACTAGGACAAGGGCAAACACCAGCAAATTGTGATACATTTACTGGACAAAGCACATACACAATACATACACACATATAATAATAATGAATCCTATACTCTATAATATTACAATCAGGTTGCACTCCAACACCATCAGAACTCTATCATCAGCTTATCAAGTGGTATCCTATCTCCTGGTTCACCACCTGATACTATCAACCTCCTCAAGTTGATCAAGTCTACATACACTGTTGCACCATCAGCAAGAGAATACATATATGTATCTATAAATGTGTACCAAGAAAATCAGCATTTGAATGCAATAACATATCAGTATAAATGTTCATTGATACACAACAATGATCAATCGATCACTCTATCAGTCCTAGAACGCATACGTCTGTAGGTAATCCAGCCTACGACTGTAACTCTAAACTTCAGGGTAAAACACTCCATGACATAAGAATGCAAACAGTCACTCACCTCTCACTGCGTCTTGCACGCTAATGACAACCAAACACTATCAACTCCCTACAAGTAATCCACCAGTACTTCCCTTCCACCTCTGGAAGTTCACTACCCTAATATCTTTAGGTTCTTCCGGGCTTCACTACCAGGATCCTCTGCAGCTTCTCCAGGCTGCTATCATGAAGTTTCCTTGAGTAACTACGGTGCTTCACCCTTCTGCTAGGTTCCTCCACAGCTCTCTTGGCTGCTACACCACCTCTACAGAAGCACGTGACACTCCTCTTCACTGCTTCTCCTCACAGCTCGAGGTCCTCTGCTTCACTACCTTGGAGTCTCATCAATTACTTCATCTAGGCTGGCTTCGAAGTTCTCAGCAACTTCTTCCCCAAAGACAAACCTGCAACCCATCGACACTCCAATAAAATGTTCCCCTTTAACACATAAACAAAAATAACCACACAATATGCTTGCCTCAAAAACTATCTGTTCTCTACATACAGTGAGAGTGGACTCCCCCGTTTTGGGCGGGTCCATACTCCACCTCGCCCGGCGGCGGTCCTCACTCGCTGGGAGGGTCTTCCTCCGTCAGGAGCCGGGCTCCCTCAGTCGTCTGTCAGAGCTCAGAGGGGATGGACGTCGCTCCGTGTTCCTCCCTCTTCATTCTCCTATTTCAGGCTTTCTGCCTTATTAAAACATGTCTAACTTATAAATAAACATCGCTACTGTCGCTGGGCACACGACCAACTACAAGCAATCACTATGAACTGGCGTATATCGTGCTTACCACAGATTATAAGGTCGAGGGCGCTTTCCCTCTGACGGCGTCTGGTCAGGGCGCTCCACACAGCCCACGAAAATGCCTCTGAGCAGCTTATTAAACTCTCCTCGCCGTCCAAGACTTGAGACCACAACGTTCCCAGCTCAATTCCACAGCTGGCACGTCTGCACACTTCTCTTCTCTTAGAGATATATCACTAGGGGTTCCCTTCTGACGGGAGCTCAAACGGAGCGCGGCTTCCCCCTGCGATGTCTGGCACTCAAGTGAGGTCAAGGTCCTCCGGAAGCGAGCCTCATGCCTCCAGCAAAATGTCCACATCTCCTAGCCAGTCATTTATCTGTTTTCTTCTTCATTGCCCATAATCTCAAACTGTTATACATATCCAAGCAACTATTTTACATATGGGCTATCACCTCAATACATGCTAGACCTTCTAATCAGGTCAGGCTTGATGAATAACTCTCAAGGAGGGAGACTCGTTTCTCCTGCAGGCTGAGATCATAACACAACTACATTTACAAAACCCTGTTCTTAAATGCAAACCATGCTCTGAAACTCTCTCTGGACAGATGTAATAGGACCCATTATCACCACACCAGAAATAAATATCTCTTTGATATCCCCAAGGTCAAGCTTAATCTGTGTAAACACTCTATGCAAATTAAGGGACCTAGTCTATGGAACTCACGCCCTAGTGAATTGAAAAACTGTAAAACTTTTGCCTTATTTAAAAGCAAAACCAAAAAGTACCTAATTTCATCTTCCTAGTTTCCTACACTGAGCTTTAAATTTGCTCTGTACCTAGTGTTACCCAATCTCCTAATTTTTATGTAGTATCAAACAACCTTATCATTGTGTTCATTGCTGTCTTCTTTTATGTGCTAGCCATATGCTGTATTGTGACTACCAATTTTTGTCAACTACCATTCAAGCTGTCATTGCAATCAATCTTATATTGTTTCTGCTGTATTGTGCCTACCAATTTTTGTCAACTACCATTCAAGCTTCATTGCAATCAATCTTAGCTACCTATGTGCTTTAATATACTGTACCTACAATTTTCTCTCATCTTCTTTTTTTCATTCCATGTAACTGTTATAATTTTTTTGTCTATAAATTTTGCAAGTATTTACCTCTTTAAAATTTTCTTAGATTAGGACCTGCCCGAAACGCTGCGCGTACTAGTGGCTTTACAAGACTGTAATTACCATATTATGTATCCTCACATTCCCAATGTGCATTCTTGTATATGCATAAATAAATAAATAAATAAATAAATAAATAAATAAATAAGATGGAATTACTGGTGTCAATTTCACTTTGCCTCAGATCTACAAGATCTTGTTGAAGTTCTCGGTGTACTGCTGCTCTCAGATTGCTCATTGACAATCCAAGGTTACACTCAACGGCTCCTTTAAAGGCAGATTCTTTGGCTAACTTATCAGCTCTATCATGCATTCGGAGGCCAACATGAGATGGAGACCACATGAAATGGACTCTGTTACCATCCTTAATAATTTTGTTGTATTTGTGTCTAGCTTCGGACACGAGCATGTTACAGTTATGTCTTAAAGAGTTGAGAGCATTTAAGGATGATAAGGAGTCACTTACAATTAATGTATCAAGTTTGGAGACTTGTACACATTTCAGTGCAAGGATCAAGGTAAATAGTTCGGTCTGAAGGGTAGAGGCCCAATTGTTTATACGGACTCCCCACTCAAAGTAGAAGCCATCGCCCATTGTCAGAACAACTGCACTTCCAGCTGCACCCGTGGTGCGGTGTAGGGAACCATCAGTGTATATGATTTGAGAGAGAGAATGATCTGTGGACAGAGCATCAATATGGCTTAAGGCGTTGAGCTTTGCCTCAAGACGAAGCTTGGGCTGATCTCTAATTTGCTTCTTGGGTGGAAAGGGAGGGATTAAAACTGGAAAGGGTGTAACCTCCCACGGTGCAGGAAAGTGCCGTTGTTGTTTCTCTTGGTACAAATCATGAACCTGATACATTTTGAGTTGAGTTCCAGTTTTTGTTATCCATTTGGAACAATGCTGATCTTCAATAAAGAAATTCTGGAGGGCTTCTGTGCAAGGATTAGGATGAGTTAGCCTAAGCATTTTTATACCAATTTGACAGTTAATTTCAGTAACACGATCAACAACGCTCAGAATATTAAGTTCCTTTCTCATATTAAGTATCTTTGTGGTACGAGGGCACCCAAGGATTATCCTCAAGGCTTCGTTCTGCAATTTTTCAAGCCCTCCAAGCTTTCTTTCAGGCATCAAAACAAGCAGAGGTGCAGCATAATCCACTAAAGATCTGATGTATAATAGGACCCATTATCACCACACCAGAAATAAATATCTCTTTGATATCCCCAGGGTCAAACTTAATCTGTGTAAACACTCTATGCAAATTAAGGGACCTAGTTTATGGAACTCACTCCCTAGTGAATTGAAAAACTGTAAAACTTTTGCCTTATTTAAAAGCAAAACCAAAAAGTACCTAACTTCATCTTCTTAGTTTCCTACACTGAGCTTTAAATTTGCTCTGTACCTAGTGTTACCCAATCTCCTAATTTTTATGTAATTTCAAACAACCTTATCATTGTGTTCATTGCTGTCTTCTTTTATGTGCTAGCCATATGCTGTATTGTGACTACCAATTTTTGTCAACTACCATTCAAGCTGTCATTGCAACTAATCTTATATTGTTTCTGCTGTATTATGCCTACCAATTTTTTTGTCAACTACCATTCAAGCTGTCATTGCAATCAACCTTAGCTACCTATGTGCTTTAATATACTGTACCTACAATTTTCTCTCATCTTTTTTTTCATTTCATGTAATCTGCTATCATTTTTTGTCTATAATTTTGCAAGTATTTACCTCCTTAAAATTTTCTTAGATTAAGGACCTGCCCGAAACGCTGCGCGTGCTAGTGGCTTTACAAGACTGTAATTACCATATTTGTATCCTCACATTCCTTATGTACATTCTTGTATATGCATAAATAAATAAATAAATGTATGCAAGGTACATCATTTTGACAATTCTGACATTGGCACCATAGCCTGAGTGATAACCTGCAACAGCCTTGAGAGTTCTGAGACTCTCTTTATACTGACGACAGAGTCTGAATACAATAGGACCATACAGTAGCACCTCAAGGCCAAGGTATTTGAATCTGTTTACATAGTCAAGCTGGGAGCCATCAGACAGTTGCATCTTGCGAACAGCTCCTCCCTGCCTGGGTGGGCGCCGATTTAGTATCTTTGTTTTCTCTGCTGAGATAATTAAACCTAGGTCCTGACATGAGTCTAATACAGAGTTAAGAGTGTTCTGCGTGTTAGCATACCCAGTGGTGTGTATCATTATATCATCAGCATAGCTAATGATGTGGACGTTGGGTTTGCTCGGTATAGAGTCTAACAGCGTGTTTATTAAGATATTAAATAAGGTAGGACTGAGGACACCACCCTGCGGGGTACCTAGTTCAAAGTATTTTGTTACACTCCTATGTCCCTGGAAAAATACAGATGACTTCCTGTTGGATAAGTAACCCCTGATCCAACAAAGAAGCCGACCACCAATATTCATTCTTGCAAGCTCACTCAAGATAACATGTCTATTTGCAATATCAAAGGCAGACTTAAGATCTAGGAAGGTGGTATATGACTTTTCAGTGTGCAGGGTAAGAAAGGTGGTGATGCAATGATGCACACTCCTTCCATGCATGAAGCCATATATCTGGGGGGATAGCATGGTTCTTATTCTATGGAGGAGACGGTTTAGGACCATTCTCTCGAATGTTTTGCAAATGCAGCTAGTAAGGGAAATTGGACGGAAAGCATTCTTGATTTGGCTTGGGAATTGGAATGATTATACTGTTGGTCCAAGAGATAGGAAGCTCCCCAGTAACATAGCTCATATTATACAGCTCAAGCAGGGGATTCCCTGATACTAAAGGGAGCAGACGCAATATGTCATAAGTGATATCATCTTCACCGGGGGATGTGGCTTTGCCTTTGTTTAGAGCCGCGAGTAATTCAAACTCAGTAAATGGCACGTTGCATTCATCTTCCTTGTGGAGCATGAAGTCAACGAGCCTCTCTCGATCTCCGTAACCAGCATTTAATCTAAACTGCATGTCTGGGGGAAGATTATTGAAGCTAGAGGGGGTTGCCCAAGCATCGACTAACTTGTTTGCTCTGTGTAGAGGGTGAGGGTGTGCTACTTGGCCGATCTTATCGCCTTTAATTCTTTTAATATCCTTCCATGCCTGGCTGAGGGGAGTGTGAGAGTTGAGACTGTTAACAAAAGTTTCCCAGTTATCTTGCCTGAGCTCTGTCATGCGCTCCCTCGCCTTGGCTAGGGCTTTCTGAAAGAGCTTGAGCATTGCTGGTGTACGTGTTTCCCTATATGCAAGCCCAACTCGTCTGGCAGTGCGTTTCAAAGTACGCAGTTTGGGGTCATTGTAATAGGCATGGCATTTATTACCTTTCATATCGTTCCGACTATTGGATGGTGCAGGGGGCCGACCTAAAGGGTCAGCAAACATCTGAATGCTCTGTACTAGACCGTCGTTAAATGTCTGGACTGTGGAGGGATCATAAGTGCTGTACCACTCTGACACATGAGCAACAAAGTCTTCACGTCGAGCAGGAGGAACACTGAGCCGTTTGCGTTTAAAAGTCCCACCGGGCAGGATGGTATTTCCTATACATGAAGTAGTCAATCTAGGGTGATGATCTGACAACAAATCTGTTACAATAGATGATGTGCACCAGACGTGAGAGACGTTGAAACCAACACAGAGGTCTAGAATGCCTCCACATATATGCGTGGGTTCAAGGTCACCCACAATCTGCACATCTTGGTGACTATTTAGTAGCGACAGCAGTTGATTCCCGTTACCGTTACTGAAGCGAGAGCCACCAATGTCCTTGTGTCTAGCATTGTAGTCACCAAGAATGATGGTTGGCTCTGCTTGAGCGCAGGCCGGAAGATCAATATAATTTAACTTTCCTGCTGGAGCATATAGATTAAATACATTAAGAACAGAGTTGTCCACATAGATCCTCACTCCATGATACTGTTGACCGGCAGTTTGTTTTTCTGGCAGAAGTTGATGGGGTAGGGATTGTTTGATGTATAGAATGCAAGAGTTACTGGATCTGAGGTTGTAAGAAACAAATGAGGGCAATTTCGGGGGTGAGGATCTTGCGGGAACTCTGCACTCCTGGAGACATACAATATCGATGTGTTCAGTTGTTACTTTGTGATGTAAATCTGAGAACCTTTTTTTGAGGGATGCAATGTTCCAGCTTAGGACGGATAACTTAGTTAATTGTGCATTTACAGTCAGCATTATATATTGATATTATTAGTTCTCTTAATATATATTATCTATATACATATTATCTATTGCACTACGGTATAAGTCCAGGAACATTTCTTAGTTTATTACCAATGTCACACATTTGCATCCAATGGTCTAGTACAATTTGTCTGTCATTTCCAGCTATAGAGTCGTTTTGAACATACTTTAGCACAACTTTGGCAGTTAACCTGCGTGGAAGGACTCCACTACACAAGGTTTCAAGATCACTAGAAGTTTCCCCTGATGGGCAAGCGAACACATTTTTGTAGGGTTCAGGGGTGGAAGGGGAGGGTTGGGAGTCATTGCTTACAAGTCCCCTCATACACGTGACCATCATCGAAATATCTCTGGTGGATTTTTTCTCATATTGGAGTTGCTCTTGCATCCGCTCCGTTTGCTGCTGTGACTGCTGCTGGTGTTCCTGCAACCAGTCACGAAGGGCAACCACTGCTTGAACAGTGGAGCAACCCAAGGGCGAGGTGGTAGGGAGGCTGAGGTTGCGATCTGTCTCATTTTGATCCAGTTCCTTATCCCCCACTTCCAGTTGACTGTGGGGTCCAGCTGTGGATGGTGGTCTCACAGTAGGTGACATTATCCCAGAACCAGGAAGTGGCCACTCTACATCAGGGGAAGGCCCACCACTGGCAGAAGATGCAGCACCTGGTTCTTGTGGGGGAGCTGGGATGATGGCAGGAGTCTTCGGTCTGGCACCGGTCCCCTTGTGCACTTCGTAATTTAAACGTGGTGAGTTTGGCAACCAGCTGGAGCGAACATCACCTCCAGATGGCTCTGAACAGCGAGTGGGACTGATGGCAGCATTTGGCAACTGCTCTTCATGGTGGTGTGAAGGGTATGGCGAGTGTTGTGTCAACACCTCCGGGAGGCAGGTTCCTGGCACCTGACGGGCAGGCGCAGGTTGAACAGACACCTGTCGTCTGGCCCCGTGATGCACTTGGTGCTTGGCAGATGGTGAAGTATTTGGTATCCAGCTGCTACGAACACTACGTCCAGGTGGCTCTGCACAGGAATTAGAGCCGGCAGCTGTGCCTGGCAACCATCCTCCCGGGTGGGCGGGGCCGGGCACCTGGCCGTAAGCAGCTGGTCGCTTGACACAGTCAAGGTGCCAGTCTTGAACACCGCTCCTGCCACAGTTTATGCATTTTCACTTACTGACTGCAGTTCCTTTATGAGTTTAAAACACACCTCAGATTTATGAGGTTCACCACACACGGCACAAAAAAAGTTTTTGCTTGTGCAGTACCTGGCTACGTGACGTCCCCATCGTTGACACTTATAATACAATACAATACAATACAATACAATTTTATTTAGGTAAGGTACATACATACAATAAATATTTACAGGGATTGTTTGACTTATAGGTAGAGCTAGTACATACAATGCCTAAAGCCACTATTACGCAAAGCGTTTCGGGCATGATAAACTTAAATGACAAGCTTAATACTAATTGAGCATAATGAGTAGAATGAAAACAAGAAATGAAAACATAGATGAAAAAGCAGCACAAATATAATTATGTCGACAAACAGCGCTCTTTAAAGAAAAAACAGACATTGGTTGACAATAGAAGGGTAAGGTAGGTTACAGGGAATTTATTAGGTATTGCTTCGCTTTTAACTTAAACTGGTTGAGAGAGGTACAGTCTTTAACATGGTTGGGAAGGTCATTCCACATTCTGGGCCCCTTGATTTGTAGAGCATTTCTAGTTTGATTAAGTCGTACTCTAGGAATATCAAAACTGTATTTATTTCTGGTGTGATGCTCATGGGTTCTGATACAACCTTCTATGAAGCTTTTGAGATCAGGATTGGCATTATAGTTTAGCGTTTTATATATGTATAATACACATGATAATATCTGATCTTAGAAAGAATGCCCACAGTTTTTGAAACTTTTTTTGATATGTTTAGAATGTGTCCCTGGAAATTAAGCTTGTGGTCAATGAGAATGCCAAGGAATTTGCCATCTAATTTGTTACAAATTTGGGTATTGTTTATTTTGAGATTTATTTGATTAGAGGATTTATTGCCAAACAGAATATAGAAGGTTTTGTCAATGTTAAGGGTGAGTTTGTTGGCAGTTAGCCACAGATGGACTTTATTTAGCTCAGTATTTACTGTGGCATTTAGAGCAAGGGGATCAGGACTGGAGTAAATGAAGGTTGTGTCGTCAGCAAATAGAATTGGTTTGAGGTGTTGGGAGGCATTTGGAAGGTCATTAATGTAGATGAGAAAGAGGAGAGGGCCAAGTATGCTGCCCTGGGGAACACCAATGTTGATGGGTAGGGTGGGAGAAATTGTATTATTCACAGAAACATATTGGAGCCTGTCAGTAAGGTAGGATTTGAGGTATTGTAGGGAGTGTCCTCTGCCTCCATAATGATGTAATTTAAGAAGAAGGTTTTGGTGGTTGACAGTATCAAAAGCTTTACGCAGGTCCACAAACAACCCAACAGGGAACTCATTTTTATCAAGAGCTGTATGAATCGAGTTAAGCATACTAATAAGTGCATCGTTAGTGCTTTTTTTGGGTCTGAAGCCATATTGGCAAGGGCTAAGTATATTGAGTTTGGCTAGATATGAGTAAAGCTGCTTATAGATTAGTTTTTCAAAAAATTTTGACAAGTTTGGCAGGATAGATATAGGTCTGTAGTTGTTAACATCTGTGAGATTACCACATTTGTGGACAGGCGTTACTCTCGCTTTTTTTAGAATATCTGGGAAGGTTTGGAGTTCAAGTGACTTGTTGAAGAGCAAAGCAATAGCAGGGGCTAAAGATCTGGAGGCTTTTTTGTAAATTAAAGTTGGTATCTCCTCAAGGGCACCAGACTTGGTTTTAAGGGAAAGGATTATCTCATTGACGTCAGTGGAATTAATAGGATTTAGGTACAGAGACTGTGGATAGTTACCTGAAAGATAGTCATTAATGTCTGTACTGGAAGATGGAATATCATTTGCAAGGGATGAACCAATGGAAGAGAAGAACCTATTGAACTCAATAGCAGAATCAGAGGCTGAAAGCTGACCATCGTTATTAGACAGGAGAGTCGGTTTGTTATTTAAAGACTTCTTTGATCCCAATATTTGAGAAATTGTTCTCCAAGTTTGTTTAATGTTGCTCTTTATTTGGGTAAATTTATCTTCGTAGTATTTAGTTTTGGCTCGTCTAATTATCTTAGACAGCAATAATGAGTAATTCTTTGAGAATTCTTTGGAGACAATTCCTAACCTATACTTCTTCTCAAGGTCATGTTTTTTATTAATAGATTTAAGTATTCCCTTTGTAAGCCAGGGATTGTTAAGCCTTTTGGTTGTGACTTGTTTTGTAAGCATAGGACAGTGGGTATTATAAAGGCTAAGAGTTTTTTGAAGAAAAGATTGCACTGCTAGGTTGATGTCCACTATGTTACCTAACTCGGACTCCCAGCTGACATTATCAGCAGCAGTTATAAAATTGTCTATAGCAGTTTCATTGTGTAGTCTAAAACATATCACTCTTGACTCAAGAGGTGGTTTGCTAATGTTAGTTAAGAGAAATGTGGGGTAATGATCTGTAGTGCTATCGGTGATTATACCTGAAGTAAGCGGAGAGGTTATGTTTGTCCAGATGTGATCGAGCGTCGTGGCAGTGCTATCAGTGATTCTAGTAGGTCTAGTGATTAAGGGTATGAGGAAGCAGGAATTCATACAGTTGAGGAAGCTAACAGCAGTGGGGTGTTCAGGCTCGCAGAGGTCAATATTAAAGTCCCCTGCGATAATTAGGTGGTTTTTGTTCAGTCTGTTATCAAGTATTAGATTTCTAAGGTTTGAGTTGAATTCGGACACATCAGTGTTAGGAATTCTATAAACTGCACCCACAGTCAGGACAGACTCGGCACCCTTGACTCTGAAGCTGGCGAAGATATACTCCCCATAGCAGTCTCTGGTTCTAATTTCTTTTAAGCATGTTAGTTCTTGGTGGTAGTAAAGAGCAGTGCCACCACCTCTCTGAAGTTGACGACAGTTGTGAATTGCTGAGTAGTTAGGCATGTTAAAGAGCTGAGTAGTATCCTCTTTCAACCATGTTTCAGTAAGTATAATAAAAGAGAATTTGTTGTCAATAGCTTCAATCAAGGCACTAACATCATCGAAGTGTTTACCTAGGGATCTAACGTTCAAATTGATTACAGAGATATTGTGATTATGAGTTAATACATTGTTTACATCATGTGCTGCAAAATATCTGCAATTTAGATCATTAAAGTGATAATTGTCATAGATAGTGGATAAGAGGTTAAGTTCAGGGTCTATACTTGTCTGCATAAAAAAAGCTGATTGCAGGAAAAACAAGGGAAGAAAGGCAAATAACAAGGTAGAAATAAGCTATAAAATAGGGAAAAAGATGTACACAATACAGAACAAAGCAAACTCAAAAGGGGCTTACAGGGGTACAATGGAGTAAGGGAGTATGGCTAGGCTAGGCAACCTAGGTAATAAATGAGATTAACGAAAAAACATATAAACATGGACTATACAAAACACAAGATATAGAAATACAAAACAAAAATATAAACAAGACTAAGCAATACAAAAACAAACTGAGCAAAAATGAAAAATGAGGTAGATTGCTTACAAGTACTCTCAGGTACACTGTAAGTCACAATTTGCAATTTGAGATGCAGGCAAAGCCAGGGGTACAATGGAGTAAGGGAGCATGGCGAGGCTAGGCAACCTAGGTAATAAATGGAATCAAAGAAAAGTTGAATAATAAGCATAGGCAAATTTAAGCTAATGATTATTAACTATAAATAGTTCAGTTATGACTGTATAATTAATAAGACCTGAAGAACTATTTATGCACTCAATTAAATAATTTCAGTAAATGACTAGTTAAGAGTAAGTTAAAAATTAAGTCAGAAAATGAAACAATGAGACTTAGGAAACCTAGCCCCACTAGTTGACAGGGGGTTAATTAAGTTAATTCACTGGGAGTGATAATGAGCTGAGACAGACCACATTGGGAGAGGAAAGCGTTGAGGTTCTCTTCTTTAGTAATTGTGAACATTTTGCCCTCTGCGGTTTTTCTCACCTTTATCAGTCCATCTCTAACGAAGCACTGATGAATCGCATCTGGGTTTTTTTGACGGATTTGACGCAGGCGGTAGAGGAGGTGCTGTCTGTTCCTAGTCAAGCACTCGTTGATGTATAATCCCTTCCGTTGGGCTACAGCTGTCCGGACTAGATTGGATTTCTGATTAGACTAGATTGATTTTAGACGTGATTAGACTAGATTGGATTTCGTGAACTGGGAAGACAGCTACGAGGGGGAGGGTTGTAGAGGGCAATGTTATAGTGCCGACCTAAAGCTGCTCTAGAGTAAATTCTGTCCGGTATAGGCGTGATACCCTTAAAAAGATTCATAGAAAACACCGACCTTACCTAACCTACTTAGTATGTTAAGATAAGCATCTTATTGCTTCGTAATTACAATTATTACCTAACCTATAATAGGTATAGGTTAAGTAATAATTGTAATTACGAAGCAATAAGATGCTTATCTTAAGATACTAACAAGGTTAGGTAAGGTCGGTGTTTTCTATGAATCTTTTTAAGGGTATCTATTATGTTAAGTATGTCACCTATGCACATATTTAATAAGTCAATATTGACTTATTAAATTTGCGAGAACGGGTTGGGCACCTTTCCATGTGGCAGCTATGAGTCCATTTCTCTGACGTTTAGAGTTTACGATATTTTCATCACAAAGATATTCAGGCTTAATGAGTTTATTAACATTGAATATGACAATGCTTACTTTTGGACGCCTAGGTGCTGCATTTTTCATCTTAATGCCTGCATTCTCTGTGTTTAGCAACACATTTACAAAAGCACTGTCGTTTGTAACGAAGACATAGTCACTTTCATCTCTAGGTAACTTAATGACCTTATCATAATGTGCCTCAGAGGCTTCACAAAAACCACTGCACTTTTCCGTCTACTGTGGTTCCCAGAGGAAAATCTAGCCGTACATGTTTGGCAGCAGCCGAATTTGGTGGGTTTGATCGTGCCCTTCTCAACTGCTTACGGAGCTGACTTTTACTCATTTGCACCGTGAATCCCTCATCATCTGCACCGCCTTCTGATGTGTCGTGGGGGACCACTGAGGAGGTGGCACCATCATTAGAAAACAATTGACGAGCGTGCGATGGGTCCACAAAGTCACTATCTGGCAACGGCGATGTGCTGCCCGGCACCTTATCCGGGGCAGTTGCCATGGCGTTAAAGACACAACACCTATATGTAGAGTATTACGGTACACTCGCTCCACAGTGAACCACAAAGAAGCACTTCAACATATGGCCTATTCACAGGGTGTAAGGGGCCGCCAACCATCAAACAACATCAGCAGAAATAATTAAATCGGCCAGCCTGCATATATGAGGCTCCACTATTTTCAAGGTCACAGCGCACCTTGCAGGTTGGCGCGGAAAAATTTGAAGTTGGTGTTACATGCATAAGTATCTGCTTAACAGATACTTAACACTCGACAAAAACTTGACATGCACAGGCAACAAACAGTAGTACTTGAGAGCTGGCGGAGAGATGTGCAAGAAGCATGTTGATCATGAAGGTGTTCCTGGCACCATATCCTCATTCCCTGGCCGGGCGAGATGCTAGGCCTAACAGAGCGTGCCACACCAGTGCCCTTACACTTTGTATATTCACACAGTTTTGTAATTAAAGTTTCAAACCACACTCAATCGTCACAGCACTATTTCACATCAACTAATGTAGAAGTGGGAGAGTTAATGCATGACTCAAAGTATCTCCACTGAACTGAGGCTGCATTGTTTCGTGGTCACTAACGTCTTCGATCGAAGAACAAGGCAAACACGGCTCAGCGGTAGTATGACGCAAGAGCTATTGTCGTGTACCTGATACACGTGTGGTTTAGGCCCAACAGGCGAGTGAGGAGGGGACGCCTGAGGCCTGATCAACAGCCTTCCCCTCGCGGGTCAGCAACACAGCTACAAATGCCACTTGTAATTCACCAATGCAGGTGATAACCAAGTTTCAGACACACCTGGTGTGTATGTGTGTGTCCCAGATTGGTTATTAGGCTTCGTAACTGTCGGAGGTACAATTACACCCACGATAACGAGTGCAAACGCAGGGGAGGACCCTCAAACGTCCGTCCCCTACGCTGCCTATGACACGACTGGTAAGCATTGATGAGTACCTTTTACCTATTTCCTTTGAAACTAGGCCAATCCTAAGTTTCTTTTCATATTCATGTTTCTTGTTGATTGAGTTGAGGATACCACTTGTGAGCCATGGATTGTTTAATCTTTTTTGTCAGGTACTTGCTTGGTAAGAAGGGGACAATGAAGGTTGTAGAGGCTTAGAGTTTTGGAGAGGAAGAAGTTAGCTAATGATTTATATCCTGGGTATTATTGAATTCAGAATCCCAATTAATATTGTGAAGTGCATTTGTAAGATTGCCTAAAGCTGATTCACTGTGTAGCCTAAATGAAAGTTTCTTGCTTTTTGGTGGTGTAATGTCCATGTTCGCTGTGAGAAAGGTAGGATAGTGGTCAGTTGTTCTGTCGTAGATTATACCAGATACAAGGGGAGCTGTTATGTTTGTCCATATGTGATCCAAGGTAGTGGCTGATGTTTGAGTGACTCGGGTAGGTTTGGTGATTGTGGGAATTAGCATACAGGAGTTCATGCTGTTAAGGAAATAGTCAACTTGAGAGCAATTTTGTTGACCCAGGTCAATATTAAAGTCTCCTCCCAGAATGATGTGGTTTTTGTTGAGATTGTTGTTTATAATAAGATTCCTTAGGTTGTCTGAGAAAGAAGCTATGTTAGTATTAGGAAATCTATAGATGACTCCAATAGTCAAAGAGGATTTAAGGGATTTAATTGTTAACTGAGCAAAAGTATATTCACAGTAGTAGTCTCTGTCGCTAATGACACTGTTGCAGATAAATGTATCTCGGTAATATATAGCTGTGCCACCACCTTTTTTGTTAGGCCTACAGTTATGAATGGCTTTATAATCAGCTAAGTTGTAGAGTTGGGTATAGTCTTTATTTAGCCAAGTTTCTGTTAAAATAATGAACGATAAGTTAGTACCTAGTGCTGTGAGTAATGCATTTATATCGTCAAAATGTTTACCAAGGGATCTAACATTTTGGTGGTAAACTGATAAGCAGGTGCTATTTTGGAGTTTGATGATAGATGGAATTACTGGTGTCAATTTCACTTTGCCTCAGATCTACAAGATCTTGTTGAAGTTCTCGGTGTACTGTTGCTCTCAGATTGCTCATTGACAATCCAAGGTTACACTCAACGGCTCCTTTAAAGGCAGATTCTTTGGCTAACTTATCAGCTTTATCATGCATTCGGAGGCCAACATGAGATGGAGACCACATGAAATGGACTCTGTTACCATCCTTAATAATTTTGTTGTATTTGTGTCTAGCTTCGGACACGAGCATGTAAAGTAGAGCTGGAAAAAATCAAGGCATGTGGGGGGGGGGGGGGACATTCAACAAGCCCCCGGCTTCCTGTCCTTATCGAGGCCACTAGTTTTAGTGGCACAAAGGTAAATCAAACAGTCTGCTTATAACTCAGTATGTGTGTATATACTTTTACCTAGATCAAATAATTATTTTTCATTTATAAAGCCCAGCAGCCTCAGAAATATATATACACTATTGATTGACTGTTGAGAGGCGGGACCAAAGAGCCAAAGCTCAACCTCCGTAAACACAACTAGGTGAGTACCACTAAATGAGTTTCCATATGCTAGCTTTGGAGGTTTGGATGATTTACATAATTGTGTAAACCCGTTAATTTAACAATGCATCTCGGGTGGGAAGCGACTCGTGCTGTATGGGCGGGTGAGCTGCACATTCGAATGTGCACTAAACACATCTAATTACTGCTCTAACCATAATAGCGGCCCGCCACTCCTGTTACTCGTAGTTAATATTACTTTGAACATTCTTCCCCAAGTCTTTCACTTATTTACTTGATAAATGTGGAAAAATTGTGACGTGAACGCGTAGCGCTTAACAAATAACAACAAACAGGAGTGTGGACGGCTGGGCCTATTTGCCTCCCGTACACTGATTCTCCCTAGGCTGTGCCTCATTCTGGGCCTCATCCTGGGCTCTGTGTATTACCCTGGGCTCTGTGTATCACCCTGGGCTCTGTGCATCAACCTGGGCTCCGTACCTCACTCTGGGTCCTAAACCCAAGGCTCTGTGCCTCACTGCGCCTTAAACCCTGGATTCAGGCCTTAATCCCTGGGCTCTGGGCCTTAAACGCCTGGGGCTCTGGGGCTCACTTTGGGTTCTGTGACTTAATCTGGGCTTCATCCTGTGCCTGAACCCCTGGGCTCTGCTCCTGAAACTGGGCTCTGCACCTCACTCTAGGACCCCGTGTACTGTGCTCTCAGTACAAGGTTCATGTGAAGACAACATTCACCAGGCGTTGTCATAAGGTAGGTGGTGCAGGTACTGCAAATGGTCCCTTAAAATAAGCCTATCCAAATCAAGGTAGAATTAACCTACTTAACCATTTGGCAGCAGCCATGGAAAAATGGTCATACCTGCCTATGCGCAAAAAAAATAACAATTAAAAAAGTAATCTTTCAATATAGAATTATTAATTTGTATTCAAAATGTAAGAAAAATAAAAATAAGTGAATATTTATTGTTTTATCTACTGGAGGCACTTGGGAAGATGGCTGTGTCTGATGCCTGTCAACACCTCATGCTTGGATTTGCTGACACTTCCTGTGTTGTTCTCCCATGTTGTATCATCGGAAGATGGTGCAACAAGATGGAAGATGTTGTTTCTCTTTACTTATAAGAGTGTGTTGAATGACTTAATAAATCACATAATTCACATAACACATGATACTGTTTGAATTGATAATTGTATCTGGTTGATCTGGTTGATGGGGTTCTGGGAGTTCATCTACTCCCCAAGCCTGGCCCGAGGCCAGGCTTGACTTGTGAGAGTTTGGTCCACCAGGCTGTTGCTTGGAGCGGCCCACAGGCCCACATACCCACCACAGCCTGGTTGGTCCGGAACGTCTTTTAGAAAACAGTCTAGTTTTCTCTTGAAGATGTCCACGGTTGTTCCGGCAATATATTTTATAGTCGCTGGGAGGACGTTGAACAGCCGAGGACCTCTGATTTTTTTTTTTTTTTTTTTTTTGAGATATATACAAGAGTTGTTACATTCTTGTACAGCCACTAGTACGCTTAGCGTTTCGGGCAAGTCCCTGAAATACGATCCCCTGCTGCGAAGAATCGTTTTTTCATCCAAGTACACATTTTACTGTTGCGTTAAACAGAGGCTACAGTTAAGGAATTGCGCCCAGTAAATCCTCCCCGGCCAGGATACGAACCCATGACATAGCGCTCGCGGAACGCCAGGCGAGTGTCTTACCACTACACCACGGAGACTGTTAATACAGTTTATACAGTGTTCTCTGATTGTGCCTATGGCACCTCTGCTCTTCACTGGTTCTATTCTGTGTTTTCTTCCATATCGTTCACTCCAGTACGTTGTTATTTTACTGTGTAGATTAGGGACCTGGCCTTCCAGTATTTTCCATGTGTATATTATTTGGTATCTCTCTTGTCTCCTTTCTAGTGAGTACATTTGGAGAGCTTGGAGATGATCTCAATAATTTAGGTGCTTTATCGTGTCTGTGCGTGCCGTATGTGTTCTCTGTATTCCCTCTATTTCAGCAATCTCTCCTGCTCTGAAGGGGGAAATGAGAATTGGTTTACCTGGTATACTCCACTGCAAGCATATAGAGTAGTGAAAAGGATATGAACATATAATATTCAATGGTGTTGGGCTCAGGGTGATGACATATAAAAAAATAAATAAATAAAATAAATGTTTATTTAGGTAAGGTACATACATACAAGAAATTTTTACAAAGATTGGTGGACTTATAGATAGAGCTAGTACATACAATGCCTAAAGCCACTATTACGCAAAGCGTTTCGGGCATGAAAAACTTAAATGACTAAAGCTTAATACTAATTGAGCATAATGAGTAGAATGAAAACAAGAAATGAAAACATAGCTGAAAAAGCAGCACAAATACAATTCTGTCGACAAACAGCGCTCTTTAAAAAAAACAGACATTGGTTGACAATAGAGGGGTAAGGTAGGTTACAGGGAATTTATTAGGTATAGCTTCGTTTTTATCTTAAACTGGTTGAGAGAGGTACAGTCTTTAACATGGTTGGGAAGGTCATTCCACATTCTGGGCCCCTTGATTTGTAGAGCATTTCTAGTTTGATTAAGTCGTACTCTAGGAATATCAAAACTGTATTTATTTCTGGTGTGGTGCTCATGGGTTCTGATACAACCTTCTATGAAGCTTTTGAGGTCAGGATTGGCATTACAGTTTAGCGTTTTATATATGTATAATACACATGAGAGAATGTGCAGTGACTTAATGTCTAACATATTCCAACCCATCCTCCGAATTGACAGTACGATTTAATACCAAGTGTAATAAGTACACTTTCGTACTGTCATAAACAGTGCATAATTGTACTTATGGGGCTGTTACATTCACCCAACTCCGTCCCCCGATTTAATTCTCCTCGTTTTCTGTTAACACACTCAGAATTTTAGGATGACGTTTTCAATTTCAATTAGCGATACACAAGTTTTATATATCAGGAATTTCTTTTTCAGGTTTATTAAACAATGTAGATTTTATACAAAATTTTAAAATATCCCGAGTTTCTTTACAATTTATTGATATATTTTAGTTATGTTTTATTAGTTTTATAAAACTGTAATATCAATATAGCTATAGGTTAAGTACTAATTGTAATTAAGCAGCAATAAAATTATTATCTTCAAAAACTAAGACGGTTAGGTGAGGGTGTGGTTTTCTATTCAGTTTTTCAGGTAAACTCAAATATTCACAATATATTTGACTACGATTTAATACTAAGTGAAAATAAGTACAATTTCTAACTGCTATGAATAGTACATAATTGCACTTATTTGTCTCCTTACATTTACCACCCCATTTTTGGAGGACGGGCTGCATATTCAGAGATTTGAGTAGGGGTACCGAGTGATGTCTGGGGCCAGAGTTGGATATTGTTCTAATTGCAGCTTTGTGTTGAGTAATTAGAGGACGTAAATGATTTTGGGTAGTAGAACCCCAAGCACAAATACCATAGTTGAGATATGGATAGATAAGGGAGTAATAGAGAGAGTCACCAGGGCAGGGCGGGGTACGTAATATCTGATCTTAGAAAGAATGCCCACAGTTTTTGAAACTTTTTTTGATATATATAGAATGTGTCCCTGGAAATTCAGCTTGTGGTCAATGAGAATGCCAAGGAATTTGCCATCTAATTTGTTACAAATTTGGGTATTGTTTATTTTGAGATTTATTTGATTAGAGGATTTATTGCCAAACAGAATATAGAAAGTTTTGTCAATGTTAAGGGTGAGTTTGTTGGCAGTTAGCCAAAGATGGACTTTATTTAGCTCAGTATTTACTGTGGCATTTAGAGCAAGGGGGTCAGGACTGGAGTAATATGGCCTAATTGGCACCATATGGGCAAAAGTATAAATTGAATTTAAGGCGCAAGCCACCAATGTGCTACCACTCTGGGCCCTAAACCCAAGGCTCTGTGCCTCACTGCTACCACAGATGATAATCCTCATATGACAATAACTGCATTCACCTAGTAAATAACTAATGAGTAACAGCATTTAGTAGTAACTATGGAGAGCAAGATTTTTTCAAAGGTCAAAGAAAGATCCATTTCCTCCACATAGACCAACTGTAGTCTTATTTGCATCATATCTTCTGGGGCTGGTGGTTGAGTGGACAGCGCTCTACACACTTGGACCTAGGGACTGGGGTTCGATCCCCGTCGCCAGCGGAAAACAAATGGGCAGAGTTTCCTTCAACCTGATGCGTCTGTTACCTAGCAGTAAATAGGTGCCTGGGAGTTAGACAGCTGCTATGGGCTGCTTCCTGGGGGTGTGTGTTTAAAAAAAAAATAGTAACAGTTGATTAGTTGACAGTTGAGAGGCGGGCTGAAAGAGTAGAGCTCAACTCCCGCAAGCACAACTAGGTGAATACAGGTAAAACCCAGGCAATAATTATGTAAATTGTCATATGACGATAACCTCATTCATCTAGTAAGTAACTAATGAGTAACATTTATCAGTAGCTAATGAGAGTAGGATTTTTTCAAGGATCAAGGTAAACTCTTATTACATGCAAATAGATCTAGTATATCCTTAATTGCATCATCATGTAAAACCCAGAGTATAATTATTTAAATCGTGATGTGACGATAACCGCATTACCCAGTGAATCAACATATGACAATAACCGCATTCATCTAGTAAGTAACTAATGAGTAACATTCATCAGTAGCTAATGAGAGCAGGATTTTTTCAAGGATCAACTCTTATTACATGCAAATATATCTAGTACAGTGGCATCTTGACATACGATTGCCCCACTTACGATAATTTTGAGTTACTATGTAAATTTCATCGAAAAATGCGACTCGACATCCGATGGTGTCGTCGGCTTCCGATATGTGTTGGTACACATTTGGGTTGACCGAGCGCGTGGTTCCCAGTCACGTGGCTGACCTGCCTCAGTTTACTACAGTTGCCCGCTTAGTGACGATCGCGCCTATAAGAAATTCCGCTTCTGTGGTGATTTTTTGCATTTTGAACATTAAAGTAATTACTGTATATCACACCATGAGTCCAAAGAAAGTCAGTGGTAAGGCTCAACATATGAAAACCCATGTAAGGATGACCATAGAGCAGAAACAAGAGTGAGGAATGTCTCTTCTTCAACAATTAAGAAGATGTGTGTAGCACGGGAAGAATTACAAACCTTTGCTGAAATGACTCGCCCAAATCAAGCTGCAGTAGGTTGTTGCCTTAACCAATTCAATGACACTGTGATGCATCATTACAGACAAATGTTAAAACGAAGGGAAAAACCAATGTCTCTTGACAAATTTGTAGTGAGACAAACAAGCACTGAACCACAACCAGGTCCTAGTAATATTCAGGCTAAACGTAGGAGAGAGAGTACCCCAGAGGAAACATCACTGCTTGATGTGATAATGGAAGGGGACTCCCCTTCCAAACAGTAACAACTCTCCTCCTCCCTCCCTCATCACCATCTTCCATATGCCATCAAGAGCCCTCCATAAAGGTAAGAGAAACTTTGGTACTGTATTGTAGTTAGAAAAAAAACATTGTATTCAGTATAAAATGTATTTGTATGTTAATATTTTGGAGGGTGGGGAATGGACTAATTCAATTCCCTTTATTTCTTATGGGAAAAATCGCTTCGACTTACGATCCGTCTCTGGGAACGGATTAGCATCGTAAGTCGAGGCCCCATTGTATATCCTTAATTGCATCATGTAAAACCCAGAGTATAATTATTTAAATCGTGATGTGACGGTAACCGCATTACCCAGTGAATCAACATATGACGATAACCGTTGCCTAAGGGTTAAAGAACAGATAAGAGCCACATGAGCTTGAGAAACATACATAACCTGATGATTGTATTTAGCACTTTGAGTGTCACTTTTTGCTCAAGATGGTTCATAAACAGATTTTAAAATCCAATCTAAGACAAAACAGGCTGACCTAATGATGGCATCCCAGCATCCCAAACAAATGTGGTAGACTCTGTACTAATTCCAACTAATTCCTCAGAAAACAAATCTAGTAACCCATCTCAGATAGCAACTCTAATCTACAAATAAAGCTTGAAGGTTCTTAGCTTGTATCATAGCAATACTCTACAAAAAAATCACTTGAACCCATAGCCTTTCCAGATGTTCTTAATATTGCTAAAGTAATCCCTGTCCATGTAAGTGGGGATCTCACTGAATTTAAAATTTTTAGATCAATATAAATCCTGCCCACCTTGTCCAAAATATTTGAAAACTAATCTACAAATAGTTGTCCTAGATAAACTCAATGTACTTAGTTCGTGCCAGTATGGCTTCAGACCCCATACCAAGCATTCATAATGTTTTAACACTATCGGTCACTGGGCAGGCGCGAGGTCAACTTAGGGGTCATGCACCCGACGTGCGGGCGAGTGTGCGGGTAAGCCCGCAGTGACACCTAAATGTGTATACTCGTTTCAGCTTTCTCACCTTAATTCTCATGCTACATCGCTTGTTTTGGTATCATTGTGTTCGCAATTAAATTCCTTACAGGTGTGTATAAATATAATGTCCAAAAGCCTGGCGTGACTTCCAACAGCAAAGCCTAAAGTCGGCAAAAGTTACCTGTGAGCGCACAAAATCAGTAAAATGTGCATACTCGTTTCATTTTTCTCACCTTAATTCTCGTGCTACGTTGCTCGTTTTGGTATCACTGTGTTCGCAATTAAATTCCCTACAGTTGTGTATGAATATAATGTACAAAAGTTTGGAGTGCCTCCCCGCAGAAAAGCCTGAAGTTACCCGTGAACGAGCACCAATTTGTACTCAATGTGTATACCAATTTGCAACCTAATGTGTATACTCGTTCAGTTTGATAACATCAATTTCGTGTTACGTCTTTCATTTTGGTATGAAATTGTTCGCAATAAAAAGGCGCTTATTTTAAAACTAGTCCCATAATAATAGAGCAATAACTGGAATTTTAACAAATATTTTAATTCTGGAAGCTCGCCATCACAAAATTATTTATATCTTTCTAGTGTTCTGACATAAATTTTTGTGTTACATCTTTCATTTTGGTATGAAATTGTTTGATGTAAAGGCGCGCATTTTAAAACTAGTCCCAACATAATAGCACAATAAATAGAATTTTAACAAATATTTTAAAATTTTGACCAAAAACCTATTTATAATCATAAAAGTGTTCGGACATCAAGTTTCATGTTACATCTTTCATTTTGGTATCAAATTGTGCGCATTCTAAAGGCACTTATTTTGATACTATCCCTAGGTCGATTGGATAAAAAATGAATTTTATACAAATATTTTTGTAGTGGATGCAAGTCCGGTCCAAAGTTAGGATTCAAGAGAAAAATAATTGACGAGAGTCCAGTCCAAAATTACCGATAGTGTTAATTAATATGCTTGACCTGATAGATGCAGCTCTTGATAAAAATGAGTACTGTACCCCATAGATTTATTTGTTTTTCTACAAAAGTCATTGGACACCGATCACCTCAATAAACTTCTCAAACTCCAACACCATCGAGTCAGAGGTTACTCCCTGTGATACTTGCAATTTTACCTCAGTGATAGGGACCAGAGTGTTTCTGTGAACTTTGCCACTTCTCCCAGTCTGCCACTTAATATTGACATTCCACATGGTAGTATACCAACTCATCCTCCTGTTTAGATAGTCCTTTTTGTAACATAGAGCAAACATTGATGTACTAAGTAATTAGATAGTTGAATTTGGTACTACTCACTATACTGATTCTGAAAAAATTAAGCTAAAAAACAAACCTTAGGCTTAGCTTAGGCTTAGCTTAGCACACATATGTACTACATTAGGCCTCAGATTGCATGAATGAGGCCTAGGAAGGTTAGGTTAGGTTAGTTTAGTTTGTCTTTGCATCATAAATACAAAACCTTTTCCAGTTTGTCCAAATTCATTAGTACTGTAACCACTCGATTATCCGGGATTCGAACATCCGGAAAACGCCTTTATACAGCCAAAATCGTGACCGGATAAAGTTATCTCAATATCCGGCCAAAATGGCCATGGGAGCCAGATAAAAGCTAGTTTAGCCGGATAAAAAATCGGAGCTGGTTAACTTGCTGCCGATGTTACACTATCCGGACAGTCAGCTGGATAATCATTGAATTATCCGGATATGAAAGCCATGGGGCGGGCCGTACTGTATTAATCCCGTCTGGCTGTGGCTCGAGGCGCATGGTTGAGGAGGGGGTGGGGTGGGTGGGTCGTATCGGGAGAGAGGGGAGTGTTGGGAGGGACCACCTGGGTACAGGAATTACCATTAATTTTATAAAAATTCATCATAGCCGAAAACAAAAGAAATATTAGTAATTATGTAATAACAAATATATAAGTTTCCTAAAAGCAATTTGCACAGGCTAAAGTTTCCTTAAAAAATATTGAGTTTTTTCCTCCTGGCAGCCTACATAATGTGCTATAGCTGCCCCAAGTGGACATGTCCAATCCTGGTCAACCCATGTGCTCCCGTCCCTCGTGTTATACCACAGTGCTGCGCCATTAGAGAAATATTTTTTTAAATACCTTTTTTATTTTCATAGTAACTTTGAACATTTTTGGCCAAGACTATGTCTGGTAGCAGCATCAATCGTTCTGGAGGTGTTAAGAGGAAGAAGGTTGCCCTAACAATTAAAAGACAAGTTACGTGTTATACAACTTTGTGAAAATGGCCGGTCGACTTCAAGTGAAGTGAAGCCTGAGGCGAACCAAAGAGCTTATCATACAACAGGCCAATGAACACAGAAGGCAAGCTAAACTTTATTTTTATATAGTAAGAAAATCAAGCCAAGCGCCTTCAACAAGTGAGGCGTCACAGGCAAGCCAAGCGCCTTCAACAAGTGAGGCGTCACAGGCAAGCAAAATGCCTTCAACCAGTGAGGCTTCTGCAGCTGGCAGTCAAAACTAACTTTGCTTAACCCTTAAACTGCGCAATAAGTCATATGACGTGTTGAGTAACTTACCGAAAAAGTGCGCATCACGTCACATGACGTGTTGGAGTACTAGGCAAGATTTAAACGGCCCGCGGATACACGGGGTTCACCACACCTTTATCAGGGCTCTTGTAAACAGACACCATTTTTTTTTAAAATCGTGGGCCAAACTCCCGGGTGTTAGGGGCCTCAGTATTGAGTGAGCTACCAAGCCTGACGCATGCAGCATGAGCTCACAGCACTGCTGTTCAGCTTGTGACCACAGCATCGCCTAAAAATGCCATTATATACTTCTTCATGCTATTATGTAGCGATGATATTATTACAGAAGACCCCTGACTGTGATAAAACTGACCAGGGTTCTGATAATAGCAGGATTGTGGTGATATTTAGCGTTGTGCGCCATGGAGGGAGGAGTAATGCTGTGGGAGGGAGGGTGGTGGCGATGTCTTCTGACTGTGTGTGGCCACCTTTTATTGACTGCACTCACCATACCAGCTTAGTGGTTTGCTATGGTGAATACAAATGTAGATACTTATATATAACATGTGTATAGAGGGTATAAACAGCAAGAGGAGTAGGTTGGGAGCCGCCATTTTGGTGAGGGCGGTAGCGTCGTCTGCACGATGCCACCGTGCAGACGACGGTGTTGTTTACTGGTTACCACGATGGTTTTTGGGCACAATACCAGTTTACTTGTACAAGTATGGTGAATGAAACAGGTAGATATTTATATATAATGAGTGTATATAGCATAATAACACCACAAACAGTATTGTTGGAGGAGAAATATTAGTGCGTCTGGCCTTGAGGGCAGCAGCCATCAGCTGTGTGAGGTCCTACGTCTTTGTGCCTTTACTCACCATACAAGCTTAGATGTACAGTTATGGTGAAGAAAACATGTAAATACTTATATATATAACGTCTGTATATAAAAGCAAAAACAGTATGGTGTGTGGAGAATGGTGGCAAGTCAGGTGAGGTGAGGGAAGGAGGGTGTGGCAGCCAGTGGCGCCTCCACACTGCTTTGTCACAGTTGTGGCCCGCGCTGGTAAAGGTTCCTGCGGTGGTTGTGACGACGGCGGCGGCGGCGGCGGCGACAGCAGCGGCAACAGAGATGAGAGCGACAACAGAGGCGGTGGCAGCGACGTGGTCAGTCAACTCAGGGATGACAGCAGTGTTAGTGACACAGAAACATTAACTGGAAGAGGAAGTCAATCTGCATCAGCATATTTTAAAATGATTCATGACCTTAACGAACGCGCTCAAGCCAAGTACAAGAATGAAAAAGATAATATTCTGAGTGACAGTAATTATGCCATATGACTTACAGAGAACATTCACTCGCGGACCATCCCGAGTTGCTCAGTGATCAAGAAACTGATGATGTCACCAGATGTTCCTGACGACACCAAACGCCAGGTTGGTGTGGCTCTTTATGTCGTAGAGTCACTTATTGGCACATTGTGTAAGTGGGACGAGGACAACAATGGGACCACCAGTCCCAGGGAGGAACAACACCAAGACGATGGCTGCTGTTGACACAAGAACCATTAGGTTTCTCAGTTGGAACATTCGTAGCATCAACAAAAGACTGAATGACCTAATTGCATATGTTACCAGTAACAACATAGATATAATTGCTTTATAGGAGCCCTACACGTCCAACATGATAAACAAAACCCCACCAAAGATCAGAGGGTATTCATCCTATAATAACAGTAATGCCACAGGCCTATTAACATACATCAGAAGTGATTTACCGCACATTCTTGTGAGCACGTCACACAACGTACACACACAGTACCATCACTTTCATGTACAAACTACAGGCCACTTTTCATTCCTCAACGTATATGCCGGAAGCCAGAAACTCAATGTAACATTGCTCCCAGATCTAGACAATCATGGGACAATATACATGGGAGATTTTAATGCTAGACATATTACGCTGGGAGACATTACTAACAACAATAATGGATGCAAATTTATCAAATATGTTTATGACAACAGATTAACTGTATATACTATGGATACCCAAACTCATTTATTGGGAGGCAGACTTGATTATGTAATGGGTAGAAACCTTGTGCAAGATAGGATGGAATGTTCGTTGGTAAATCACTTAGTTAGTGATCACTATGCAGTTTCTGCTTCCTATGAGGTACAGTGTGATGTACCTAATAGACATCAGAGACGGAAAATGAATATTCCATATGGCTTGCATAACCACTTTATTAATTGTATATCAAAATGGTATCAAGATTACACAATAACGAATGTACAAGCCTTCTCCAGAGATCTTGTTGTTACGATTACTACCTACTACGACACATGGGTGTGTTGGGGAACAAGTCGTAAGCCTAGCAGAAGTGGGCAACACCTGCCACCACCCAAGTGGGTCCTTGACCCCGTATTTGTTAAAGAACATGAACGAGTAAAGCAACTTGGAGATACGTACAAACGAACCAAAGCACAAGGTGACTTGCATGCATTTCTAGTTGCAAATAGAGAGGTGAGAGACATGAGCAGCATTATACGTAATAAACATTGGGAAGAGTTCCTACAAAGTATAAATGAGCAAACAACACTTGTTGAAGTTTGGGAAAAGATACGAAAAATCTCTAGAAGCAGCCCAACCAAACCGCTGCACCACAGCCCACTAGAACAAGCAAACATTCTTCTTGATCAATGGGCACTAACATCAAGCTACAGCTCACTCCCAATTAACATACAGCAGAAACTTAATGACACACGCCCCAACAGACAACGAACCATCAGTCTTGCCTGTACAGCTATCGACGTGTCGGACCTTAATGATGTAACTGAATGGGAATTAAATCATGCACTAAAGATGGGAAAATCAACTGCTCCTGGAGAGGATGGTATTACTTACAGTCTACTGAGATTAGTCTCACACGTACCAGGTAATCCACTATTAGTGTTGTACAGAATGAGTTTCCGTGAAGGAGTATTACCTGATGCTTGGACAAAGAGTGTCATTGTTCCCATCCCCAAACCACACTCAGATAATTATAGACCCATATCTCTAACATCGTGTGATTGTAAAGTGCTTGAACGTATTATTCTTAACCGACTCATGTATCGTATACAGGGGCACCTGTCACCTCAACTGTTTGGATTTATGCCTGGGCTCAGTACACAACACTGTTTTGCTGAGTACTTCGCACATATTGAAGCTTCCCCTCAAACAGTCTTCATCGACCTAGCAGCAGCTTTTGATACAGCAAACAGAGAAATCATACTGGAACAGCTTGCCGAGCTGGGAATACAAGGAAAATTACTGAAATGGATAAAGGGCTATTTGTCTAATCGAACAGCATATGTTTTGTTTAATGGTGTTAAAAGCATAGCGAGCAAACACTTTGAACTGGGAACTCCACAAGGAGGGGTCTTCAGCCCCTTGTTGTTCAACGTTTTGATGCATAAACTTATTAAAGATCTTCCAACTAATAATGAAGACACTGTCATTTGTTATGCTGATGATATATGTTTACAGGCTGCCTCCGAGCCTAGAATGCAAGTTCTGCTCGATGCTTTTGCTACTAGAGCTGAGGAATGTGGCCTCCTTATCTCTGTACAGAAAACTCGTGCCCTCATTCCATGTGGTATTCCACCACCCAATTATCATATAGATGGGCGAGAACTTGAGAACTGCGAGTCTTACAGATACCTTGGTGTCCCCATTAACGACCTGGGTACCTTTCTTCTCTCAAGAGGAGACTGTGGAAGAGATTAAAGCCCTTGCGGGTCCTTGTTGGTGTCAATCATGGAATCAACGTGATACTTGCTAGAATGTTTTATGTATCATTTATACGCTTTGTGATTGACTACAATGCTCTACATCTCACACTATATACTGACAAAGAGCTGAAATCTCTTGAAACCTTGCAAAATGAAGCTATGCGTCTCAGCCTTGGGGCTCCAAAGTCCAGGAGAATAGTTAATATGAGAGCAGAGTTAAAATTACCTACCATAAGTGAGAGAATTTTGTCTATTAGCACAGTTTTTGGCATGAAGGCATTGAGTAGATCTAGACAACACATGAAGCTTCAAGCTAAACTTTCTAATATGCTGCACTCGCCTGAGGTCTATAGAAGAAGAACGAAATCTGATTATGTATTTTGGTTCTACAAGGTAGCCAACTCCATCAAAATATTAAATATGTACCCAACTCAATTAATGATTAATCAACCAATTACTCCATGTTAACTGGGATCTATCAGTTGATTTTGTAAATGCGCCCAAGAAAGATAGTGTGCACTCTACATTATTAAAACAGTTAACACTGAAAAGCATCACTGAAAGTACTCAGAGTATGGGTAACGATGTGTATCAGTGCTATACCGACGGCTCTGTAGAAGAAGGTGGACGATGTACCGGATGTGCATGCAATATATTTGAACAATCTTCTCTCGTACATACAGCAATGAAGCGCGTCAATGACTGGGCAAGTACAACTCAAACCGAACTTGCAGGCATATACCTTGCCACTGAATTTTTAAAAGACAAAGGCAGTGGACTTGTATACTGTGACTCGCAGAGTGCACTCCTGGCATTGAACGCAGAGTAGTGACACTCATAAAATAGTCAGTGATATTCAAATGAATGTTTTAGCTGCTAAAGAAAACAGATTTGAAATTAAATTCCTATGGATACCATCACATGTTGGCATCTCAAGGCATGACACTGTTGATATGCTTGCAAAGACAGCCTGTAGAAAACCAGTGGTAGAAATTGATATGGGTGTTTCATTAGCAGTGACAAAGAGAATACTTAAACAAATATCTAATGAAGATCTCACCGACCTAACACATTCACAAAGACCTGAAAGTTGTAGCATTAAATATTATGATAGAAATCGTGAGGAGACATTCACATATGGGACTAATAGAACAAGAACCCGGCAATGTGATGTTATAGTGGCCAGAATTCGCCTGGGATATAGACGTATCTGGCAGCTTTCTCAAAACCCAAATGTCGAGTACACAATGTGTCAACTTTGTGAAAGAGAAAACATGCACTCTCTTGAACATTATATAGTAGAATGTCCCATATTGTCTGACTTTCGCCCTCCTGGGCTGAGGTATGCTGAACTGTGTAATTACTATGAGTACTGGAACACTTGATGATATATTGGACTTGTATCCAAGATTGACCATGTAATGTATTATTTATACAATGTATGTATGTGATGTAACTATATAACCTGAGCTTGTAAAAGCACCTTAATCACTTTCAGTGATAAGTGCTTAATTGCACACTAGTTTCTCTGTCAGCTATCTCACCCTGTCAGAGTAAAAGAGACAAATGTATGTGAATGCACGTGTGTGTATATATGCATGTATATATGTATATGTACGTATATATGTGTGTGTATGTATGTGTATAAAGTACATATGGAAGCTGATCAGAATTGCATTTCACCTTTGTAAATGCACATTAATGACTCTTCGAACACTTTATGTAGGGCATACGTAAATCTGTGTATCTATGTATTTACGTATGTAGGTTAGCTTAGCATTTTAAAAGTACCGAATCACCTTCTGTGGTTGATTGTTCAATAAATCCCTGAACTATATGTTTAACTGATCTCTAACCCTGTCCATGGAGGACAGAAGAAAATGTATATATGCTGGTTAGCATTGTAAGTGTGTGGTCACGTCTGTGGTAGAAAAAAAAAAAAAAAAAAGTGGCGAGCTGCCGCTGCCTGCCACTGTCACTGCCACTCAGCATATCAACTTTGTGGTTCGTTATGGTGAACACGAATGTAGATACTTATATATAGTGTTTGTATATAGTGAATAAAAGCAAAAACAGTATTGTGGGAGGAGAATGTGGGTGAGTCAGGTGACTTGAGGAAGGGCGTGAGTGGCTGGCTGGTACACGGCGGTCACTCCTCGTTACTTTTTGACTCATAATAGCAACTTAGTGGTTCATTATGGTGAACAAAACATGCAGATACTTATATATAACCTGTGTATATAGTGTAATAACTGACAAAGTATTTGTTCACTGATTGATGAACATAATTGAATCAACAATATGCACACCATATTTTTGAGTACAGCGATGATTCACTCATTTTATTATATAAATATATCAAACTGCACACTATTGAATAATATTACAGCAAAAAAACTATGAAAAATCAATTAGAGACATTGAAATAATTAGGTAATTATCTCTTTGTGGCAACTCCGGCCTGACAGCTGGCAATCAACAGACCGCCTGGGACGCACACTGAGTCAGCGCCTGTTTTTTGCCAGACTTCCCCGCCCTATAGCGGGCAATATATGCCACTTACGATTTTTTTTTATTTTTCCCATGATCAGTGAACACAAATTAACAAGTTAGGAAGAAAAAAAGATTTTTTTTTTTTCAAAATTACATGCGCCTGTGGGGAACAAAGGATGTTATATTCCTAGCATGTTAAGGGTTAATGAACTGTACAGTAATACCAAGTGTCAATTTTAGTGTTGTGTTAGTATAGGTTACGTAAATTGTCAAGAATTTTTAACTTCAAGATGTGTGGCATCAATCAAGAAGACGAACAACAAGATAAGTTGAAGTTTCTAGTTGAATATTTAATAATTATATGTGGCAAGGCAATTCAAATTATGTTGTTTGTAGTATAAAAATAGTTGGAAATGGTTAGTTTTGGACTCAGAAGTGAAAACGTACCATTATCCGGAACACGTGATTATCCGGCTGGGGGTCCTTCCCATATAGTCCGGATAATTGAGTGGAGACAGTATATTGTCTCAAAGCCCTCCAAATGTACTCACTAGAAAGAAGACGAGATAGATATCAAATAATATACACGTGGAAGATACTGGAGGGCCAGGTCCCAAATCTACACAGTAAAATAACAACGTGCTGGAGTGAACGATATGGAAGAAAATGCAGGATAGAACCAGTGAAGAGCAGAGGTGCCATAGGCACAATCAGAGAACACTATAAACATCAGAGGTCCGCAGTTGTTCAACACCCTCCCAGTGAGCATAAGAAATATTGCCGGAACAACCGTGGACATCTTCAAGAGAAAACTAGATGGTTTCCTCCAAGGAGTGCCGGACCAACCAGGCTGTGGTGGGTATGTGAGCCTGCGGGCCACTCCAAGCCCTAGTGGACCAAACTCTCACAAGTCAAGCTTGGCCTCAGGCTGGGCTTGGGGAGTAGAAGAACTCCCAGAACCCCATCAACCAGGTATCAACCAGGTATAGTAGGGCCTCGACATATGAATTTAATTCATTCCCAGAGACAGGTCGCAAGTAAAAAATCTGTAAGTCGAAGCAAATTTTCACATAAGAAATAATGTAAATTGAATTAATTGGTTCCACACCTCAAAAAATATTAACTGAAAAATAGACTTTATACTGAATACCAATCATTTTGGACTACAATACAGTATGTATACCTTATCTTTATTGAGGACTCTTGTTGGCGTATGGGAGATGTGGAAGAGGAGGAGGAGAGGTGTTACTGTTTGGAAGGAGTCCCCTTCCATTATAATATCAGGCAGTGATGACTTCTCTGGGGTACTCTCTCTCCTACGTTTTGCAGGAGTACCACTAGGACCTGGTTGTGGCTCACTGCTTGTTTGTCTTTCTAAGAATTTGTCTAAAGACACTTGGTTTTCCATACATTTTAACACTTATCTGCAGTTAGACATCACATTGTCATTTAAAAGGTCAATGCAACGGCCTGCTATAGCTTTAACTGGGTGAGTTTTTTCAACAAAACTTTGCAGTTCTTCCCATACTTCATACATTTTCTTAATGAGGAAGGGACATCCTCTACTGCCTCTACTCACAATTATTTTCTTAGGTTGAACCTTACCACCGAATTTCTTGGGCCCATGGAGTGATATATAATAATTACTTTTATGTTCAAATAACAAAAAAGCACAAAAACAAGGAAATTCTTCACACTCGCGATCGTCACTAAGCAGGCGGCTCTGGTAAACTGAGGCAGGGTCGCCCGTACCACCTGGAACCACGTGCTCGGTCGACCCAAACATGTATCAACAAAGTCGCTAGTCAAGGCAGTCATAAGTTGAGTCGCATTTTTTGACAATTGGGGTCGTAACTCAAAAAATTTGTAGGTAGGGACAGTCATAAGTTGAGGTGCCACTGTACTGTACAGATTTCTGCTTTGTAATTGCATTGTACTTCGATATATGTACTATGGTCCTCATTGTTACTATAAGTACTACCAAAACAGGAGGATGGGCTGAGTATACTTGGTTCACTCCTTTTTCATACTTACATCAATGATCTCCCAAATGCCACTCAACACCTGAAGCAAATTCTATTAGCTGATGACATTACAGTGGCCCCCCGATTCGGTGAATCTCTGGTTAGGACACACATTCTTCTCAGGCCAGATTTATTCACCCGATTTGATGAACTCTGGTTCGCTAAAACCAGAGACAAAGGAGGCAACGAGGGAGGAGACAAAGAGGGGAAGTGGGGGGGGGGGATGATTCCCACCCACAAATACGATGAGAGGATTTATTTTGGATAGAGGGACAGAATTCACAGACTGGTGGAAAATTTGTCCCATGATATCATAGGTTAGAATTAATTAATCTCTTTGTGAAATCAGACCATAAAGCATAGGCAATATAAGGCTGTTAGGCTAGACATGCTGTCGTGCTTCACATGCTCCTAGGCTATACAAGCTGAATGTCTCTACAGGTAATCAGGCTGGACAGCCTGTCAGGCTAGATACACTGCCAGACTTGACAGACTGTTAGGCTAGATATACTGCCAGGCTTGACAGATTGTCATGCTAGACACTCTGCCAAGGCCTGACAGGCTGTCAGGCTAGACAAACTGGGTATTGACAGTCAGGCTAAACAGTGTCAGTCTAGACATGCCTTCATGCTATCTAGACAAATTGTCAGCTAGACAACCTGGGTCTAGACAGAATGTCAAGCTAGATAGAATGTCAGGCTAGACAACCTGGATCGAGACAGAATGTCAGGCAAGACAACCTGGGTCTAGACAGAATGTCAGGCTAGACAACCTGGGTCTAGACAGAATGTCAGGCAAGACAACCTGGGTCTAGACAGAATGTCAGGCTAGACAACCTGGGTCTAGACAGAATGTCAGGCAAGACAACCTTGGTCTAGACAGAATGTCAGGCTAGACAACCTTGGTCTAGACAGAATGTCAGGCTAGACAACCTGGGTCTAGACAGAATGTCAGGCAAGACAACCTGGGTGTAGACAGAATGTCAGGCTAGACAACCTGGGTCTAGACAGAATGTCAGGCTAGACAACCTGGGTCTAGACAGAATGTCAGGCTAGACAACCTGCGTCTAGACAGAATGTCAGGCTAGACAACCTGGGTCTAGACAGAATGTCAGGCAAGACAACCTGGGTCTAGACAGAATGTCAGGCTAGACAACCTGGGTCTAGACAGAATGTCAGGCTAGACAACCTGCGTCTAGACAGAATGTCAGGCTAGACAACCTGGGTCTAGACAGAATGTCAGGCTAGACAACCTGGGTCTAGACAGAATGTCAGGCTAGACAACCTGGGTCTAGACAGAATATCAGGCTAGACAGAATGTCAGGCTAGACAACCTGGGTCTAGACAGAATGTCAGGCTAGACAACCTGCGTCTAGACAGAATGTCAGGCTAGACAACCTGGGTCTAGACAGAATGTCAGGCTAGACAACCTGCGTCTAGACAGAATGTCAGGCTAGACAACCTGGGTCTAGACAGAATGTCAGGCTAGACAACCTGGGTCTAGACAGAATGTCAGGCTAGACAACCTGGGTCTAGACAGAATATCAGGCTAGACAACCTTGGTCTAGACAGAATGTCAGGCTAGACAACCTGGGCCTAGACAGAATGTCAAGCTAGACAAAATGTCAGGCTGGACAGATTTTCACACTAAACAAACTATCAGGCTAGACTTAATACTAGGATTGACAGGCTGTCAGGCTAGATTTAATACTAGGCATGACAGGCTGTCAGGCTAGACTTAATACTAGGCATGACAGGCTGTCAGGCTAGACTTAATACTAGGCTTGACAGGCTGTCAGGCTAGACTTAATACTAGGCTTGACAGGCTGTCAGGCTAGACATGCAGTGAGTCTAAACTTAATGCTAGGCTTGACAGGCTATCAGGCTAGACATGCTGTTATGCTTGACATGCTATCAGGCTAGACAATATTAACAGGCATGACAGACTGTCAGGTTAGACATGATGTTAGGCTTGACATGCTGTTAGGCTTGACATGCTGTTAGGCTTGACATGCTTTCAGGCTAGACTTACTACCAGGCATGACAGAATGTCAGTCTAGCCATGCTGCCAGGCTTGACAGACTGTCAGGCTAGACAAACTGCCAAGGCCTGACTGGATGTCAGGCTAGACATGTTATCATGTTTAGACATGACATGACTAGATGTCTAGCTTCATAGCTAGACATGACATCATGCCTGACATCATGTTAGCCTAACATCCAGTCTTGACAGGCTATCAGACAAGACAAGCTGACAGGATGTAATATACATGCTGCACAGAGTCTGCCAGACTAGACAGAGACCACAGGACAGCCAGACATGATCACAAGTCTCCTTCCTGTTCATCTCCCCACCCCTCACCTTCTCCAGCTTACCCTACTAGCCGAAGGATGATGTAAAATCATGTGTTTTAAATTATGTCAAAACCCATTTTATTTTCTTGTAAATGCTTATAATCTATATTTATAATATTAGCAGTACCCGGCCACGCGTTGCTGTGGCTCAGCAACGCATGTGCATTGCTGAACCACAGCAATCTTTCCTGTTCCCCACTCCTCCCCACCATTCCCCCCTGTTCCCCAGTCTTCCCCACCATTCCCCCCTCATCCGTCTCCTCGGCCTCCCAACCATTCCCCATTCCACCGTCCCCTCGTCCTCCCCACAATTCCCTACTCCACCATCCCTTCTTCCTTCCCACCATGCCCCACTCCCCTGTCCCTTTGTCCTCCCCATCATTCTCCATTCCCCCCATCCCTTCGTTCCCACCATCCCAAACTCCCCCACCATTATCCCCTCGTCCTTCCCATCATCTCTCACTTCCGTCCCCTCGTCATCCCCACCATTCCCCACTCCCTCGTCCGATGCCTTCCTAAATGGTCTGATGTTCCCATCACTGAAATATAAGAAAAACAAGTAAAATATTAAATGAAAATATGAAAAAATAAAAAAATAAACTATACTCACAAAATGAACGGTATGGTAAACAACACAACTCAGTTCCAACGCAATTCACACAAAATAATTAAATCAAAATGAAAATAAATCAAAATCTATGAAAATTCAATTTATCAATGCAGTCAGAAACACTGAAATGGAATTGTAACATATTTAGTATAGCATGTGTGCTGCTCTTACATGCAACAAATGGCGCTGTTTTTCAAGTAAGGTATAGTTTTATCTGTCACAGGTGAGGCATCTATACTTATACTTACGAAATGAATGGTATGGTAAAGAACACAGCTCAATTCCAACACAATGTCACACAAAATACAGTGGTACCTCGAATGACGATCGCCTCAAATGGCGAACATTTTTTTTTGTAACGAACGTCCTGATCGCCAACAATTCGGCTTGTATGGCAGCCGCTTGTTTGAATAACGACGAAACAATATGGTGGGGTCGCGCTGCTTCTTGCACATTCTCGGGCGCCTCCGACAATGCAAATAAATTATGTTGTTTTTGTTTAAAGATGCTAATGATGCTGGGATATAAAGGGGTGACTGCTGAGATGTTGCAATCCAATGACTTTTTTTGTAGAACAAAAGAAATGAAATTTATTGAAAAACAACAAATGTCAAAAAGGTTAATTCGGTGGTTGCCAGGTAGGCTGCTCCATGTTTCTTAAATAAATAAAAAGCGAAAAATAAAAAAACGGTTGAAAAAAATTGAATAATGGACTAATGCCATAAAGGTTTATTCAGTGTTTGTCGGGTAGGCTGCTCCATTATTGAGACGTAAATTAAAAATACAAAACAAATGGAACACATTTGAAACAAAGAAAAATTGCTATAATGGAGCATCCTACCTGACAAACACTGAACAAACCTTTATGGCATTTGTCCGTTTTTCAAATTTGTTCAACCTTTTTTTATATTTTTCGTTTTTTTTCTCAGTCTCGAGTACTGCTCAGTACTCACTTTGCCCTTCAGAGCAGGAGAGATTGCTGAAATAGAGGGAATACAGAGAACATATACGGCACGCATAGACGAGATAAAACGCCTAAATTATTGGGATCGTCTCAAAGCTCTCCAAATGTACTCTCTAGAAAGGAGACGAGAGAGATACCAAATAATATACACATGGAAAATACTGGAGGGCCAGGTCCCAAATCTACACAGTAAAATAACACCGTACTGGAGTGAACGATATGGAAGAAAATGCAAGATTGAACCAGTGAAGAGCAGAGGTGCCATAGGCACAATCAGAGAGCACTGTATAAACATCAGAGGTCCGCGGTTGTTCAACGTCCTCCCAGAGAGTATAAGAAATATTGCCGGAACAACCGTGGACATCTTCAAGAGAAAACTGGACTGTTTTCTAAGAGAAGTTCCGGATCAGCCGGGCTGTGGTGGGTAAGTGGGCCTGCGGGCCGCTCCAAGCAACAGCCTGGTGGACCAAACTCTCACAAGTTGAGCCTGGCGTCGGGCCGGCCTTGGGGAGTAGAAGAACTCCCAGAACTCCGTCAAGCAAGCAGGTATCAAGAAACATGGAGCAGCCTACCTGGCGACCACCGAACGAACCTTTTTTACATTTGTTTTTTTTAAATTTTTCATATTTTTTTTCTTTTCTTTTTGTAACCCATAAACTGGGCATGGCTTATATATACGCCATTAGTAACATGTCCCACAATGCGCATGGCGTATATAAACGCCATCGGGTGCCAGGCACGGTTCAGATGGCCTGCGGCTACACATTAGCTTCCTCAGGGCTCTTGTAAACAGATGCCATGTTTAAAAAAAATCGTGTGCAATATTCTCCGGTGTGAGAGCCACAGTACTGTGGGAGCAACGAAGGCTGACGCACGCAGCATCAGCTATCAGCATTGCTGTTCAGCTTGTGACCACAGCATCGCCTAAAAAGTAAAAATAAATATGTAACTGCTATTATTTAGCAATGACAGTATTACAGATGACCCCTGTGATAAAAGTTACCAGGATTGTGATAATAGCAGGATTGTTGTGATAATTAGTGCTGTGAGAGCACTAATGAGGGACGGAGGGAGATAGCATCGTTTACTGACTGTGTGGCCACCTGTTATTGTCTGCATTCATCATACCAGCTCAGTGGTTCTCTATGGTGAACATAAATGTAGATACTTATATATAATGTGTGTATATAGTGTAATAACACTGCAAACAGTATTGTTGGGAGAGACATTTTAGTGTGCCTGACCCGCTCCTGACCTTGAAAGAGTGAGGGAAGCAGCCGCCAGCTGACTTTGTGTAGCGACGTTTCTTAGTGCCTGAACTAACTATATCAGGTTAGTTGTACAGTTGTGTTGAACAAAACATATGATACTTATATAGATTTTTAAATTTTTACTTTTATATTCTGTTATAGATAGTCTATATATTTCGAGCTATTACATATATTTTGTTGTATTACTCATTCTTAATTAAATAAATATAATATTTTAATTCTCTTTTTGTACCCTATTTATTTGTAATTTACACATACATATATAGGATGTCCATTTCTATCTCAGATATGTCTTCTTTCTTTCTCTCCCTTTCTATTTCAGATATGAATTACAAAATTATTATACCCTAATTTACCCTAAACGCTTTAATGTAGGTAATTAAAAGATCATAAAAAAGTTTTTAGAAATGTTAATTATATACGTTCTAAGGTTGTATATAAAAGTTCTCAAAAAACCTTTTCTAAACGTAATTATAAACGTGCTGAAAACAATGAAATGTCGTTTTTAGGATGTTTTAAAAACATGAAAATGTTTGCTGGGCAGTGGGTGTTATTGGACCCATACCCATTCTATGGGTGGTTGGAGCCCCATACCCATGCTATGGGTGGTTAGAGCCCCATACCCATTCTATGGGTGGTTGAAGCCCCATACCCATCCTGTAGGTTGTAGTTGACGCCATACTCATCCTGTGGGTGGTATTGGACCCCATACCCTTCCTGTGGGTGGATGTGATCCCCATACTCATCCTGTGGATGGATGTGACCCTCATACCCATCCTGTGGGTGGTTTTGGACCCCTTACCCACCTAACAAGTGGTAGTGGACAATATACCCATCCTGTAGTTGGTATAGCAGACACAATACCATCCTGTTTGCAGTAGTTTACCCCATAGACATTCCAACGTAACATCGTTTTCTGTTAGCGTTCCTGCAAAACATCCTTTAAAGATTTGTAAAGCACAAACTATGGTATATAATATAGATTGGTGAAGGACTGTTATTCTATGTAATAATTTTTAGTGCTTATTATAATTTACTAAGAACAACTAATATTTCTCAAAACAAAACTACGAGCCTTCAATAGGAAGTAGCTGATCTGTAATATTCTAAGAGCATGGACAATGGTAGGTAAATTTCACAACCCATGTGGGACCTGAAAACTACAATTTTCCTTATAATTGAACCAATCACGACTATTCTGCTATCTAGGTTGACGGACGGGTATTGTGAGACATAAATTGGTACGTGAGAAAGAGTTTGGGCCTTGGAAAAAAAAACTGGGAATATATCACATATTTACTAATTCATATTCAACATATTGACTTTAAGCATTAAGTCATATATGTGCTGTCTTGTGTGAGAACCCGTTCTCACACAAGACAGCACATATATGACTTAATGCTTAAAGTCAATATGTTGAATATGAATTAGTAAATATGTGATATATTCCCAGTTTTTTTTTTCCAAGGCCCAAACTCTTTCTCACGTACCAATTTATGTCTCACAATACCCGTCCGTCAACCTAGATAGCAGAATAGTCGTGATTGGTTCAATTATAAGGAAAATTGTAGTTTTCAGGTCCCACATGGGTTGTGAAATTTACCTACCATTGTCCATGCTCTTAGAATATTACAGATCAGCTACTTCCTATTGAAGGCTCGTAGTTTTGTTTTGAGAAATATTAGTTGTTCTTAGTAAATTATAATAAGCACTAAAAATTATTACATAGAATAACAGTCCTTCACCAATCTATATTATATACCATAGTTTGTGCTTTACAAATCTTTAAAGGATGTTTTGCAGGAACGCTAACAGAAAACGATGTTACGTTGGAATGTCTATGGGGTAAACTACTGCAAACAGGATGGTATTGTGTCTGCTATACCAACTACAGGATGGGTATATTGTCCACTACCACTTGTTAGGTGGGTAAGGGGTCCAAAACCACCCACAGGATGGGTATGAGGGTCACATCCATCCACAGGATGAGTATGGGGATCACATCCACCCACAGGAAGGGTATGGGGTCCAATACCACCCACAGGATGAGTATGGCGTCAACTACAACCTACAGGATGGGTATGGGGCTTCAACCACCCATAGAATGGGTATGGGGCTCTAACCACCCATAGCATGGGTATGGGGCTCCAACCACCCATAGAATGGGTATGGGTCCAATAACACCCATGTGTATGGCGTCCATTGCCGCGAGTTGACCTCGAAAACCGCAGCATTCATCTCAGAAGCATGCCTATTTCACGCAGATTCCTTAATAAACGTAAGAGTTTTATATGTCACAAGAAAGATAGAAATATAAGCTTCATTCTAAATACCTTACCATGGGCATATTTAAATTTAAAGCGAAGATACGTGTACTTTTATAATAGCCGAGCTCCGACCCCAGGCAGATCGATCGACCGAGCAACTCTCTCTCAGAACAATGTTTATTTCACGTGAATTCGTTCATAAACATATATGTTTTATGTCTCAAGAAAGGCAGACATATAAGCTTCACTTTAAACACTTTACCATAGACATATTTAAAGTTCTAATGAAGATACATGTATTTTAAAAATTACGGAGCTCCCACCCCGTACAGACTGAACGACAGAGCAACTCTCTCTCAGATCAATGTTTATTTCACGTAAATTCGTTAATAAACACAAATGTTTTATATGTCTTAAGCAAGATAGAAATAAGAGCTTAATTTTAAATACATTACAATAGACATATTGATAGCTCAAGTGAAGATACATATGTTTTTATAGTAGCGCTCAATAGCTTGTTGGGCATGGAGTGCAGACGCCTACGCACTTGCCGATATATTGTATAATTAACAAAGATACGCTAATAAAGCCTAAAATCTTATATGCCTCCAGAAAGACCGAGATATGAACATTATTATGATTGCACCAAATGAAATATATCATGTTCGAGAACAAAGATATATCAATTTTAAATTAGGTTTCGACTCTTGCTCGGGCGAGAGAGATGGGGCGACTCTCGCCCCATCTATTGGAGATTCTGTAAACTAAAAACCCAAAGCTACTCAAACCCTCCTAGCATTATTTAAGTAATGAAGTAATATGGTATATTTACTCACTATATTGTGGGTGCTGAATGCAGAACATGAGAAAACATATATTTACTCCAAACTAATGTAATTTCATTATGAAATAAGTAAATAAGTAGCATCAAAGGAAGTCAACGGTCCAAGCGTCAATGTTGTGGAGCGACTTATCCAAGATATATCGTTGTTTGGAAAGTGTTTGTTGGCATATCCAGTTGTCGCACTTCTCTGCACAAATTATCACAAATTTAAATTATAATGTTAACAAGTAGAATACGTATTTTTAATATAATCTAACATAACTAACCAGAAAACATTTATTAAAAATATATGTTTGGAAGTTAAATCGACTTCATAGAACAATAAACTCACCGTTAACATTGACAAAACCTTCTATATTCTGTTTGGCAATAAATCCTCTAGTCTTATAAATCTCAAAATAAACAATACCCAAATTTGTAACAAATTAGATGGCAAATTCCTTGGCATTCTCATTGACCACAAGCTGAATTTCCAGGGACACATTCTAAATATATCTAAAAAAGTTTCAAAAACTGTGGGCATTCTTTCTAAGATCAGATATTATGTACCACGCCCTGCCCTGGTGACTCTCTATTACTCCCTTATCTATCCTTATCTCAACTATGGTATTTGTGCTTGGGGTTCTACTACCCAAAATCACTTACGTCCTCTAATTACCCAACACAAAGCCGCTATTAGAACAATATCCAACTCTGGCCCCAGACATCACTCGGTACCCCTACTCAAATCTCTTAATATGTTAGATATCAAGTCTCTGCACATTCTCTCATGTGTATTATACATATATAAAACGCTAAACTATAATGCCAATCCTGATCTTAAAAGCTTCATAGTAGGTTGTAACAGAACCCATGAGCACCACACCAGAAATAAATACAGTTTTGATATTCCTAGAGTACGTCTTAATCAAACTAGAAATGCTCTGCAAATCAAGGGGCCCAGAATGTGGAATGACCTTCCCAACCATGTTAAAGACTGTACCTCTCTCAACCAGTTTAAGATAAAAACTAAACACTACCTAATAAATTCCCTGTAATCTACCTCACTCCTCTATTGTCAACCCATGTCTGTTATTTTCTTTTTTTTTTTTTTTTTTTTTTAATCAACACTGTTTGTCAACCTATTGTATTTGTGCTGCTTTTTCAGTCATGTTTCCCCCTTTTTTTTATCTTTATTTGTATTTGTTCTCAACATCTTTTATTCTTTATGCTCAATTAGTATTAAGTTCTAGATATTAATGTTTTCTTGCCCGAAACGCATTGCGTAATAGTGGCTTTAGGCATTGTATGTACTAGATCTATCTATATATCAATCCATTAATGTAACATCACTTGTATGTATATACCTTACCTGAATAAACATCTGAATCTGAATCTGAATCTGAATAGTTTTGTTATATATACTCGTTATTCGTTGACATGCGTTCGCTACTTAAACTACCATGTACTGTACTGTACTTATGTAAAATCTCCCATGTCTCTTCACTCATCTCACCGAACCCTACAGGCTCTGTGATATATTGTTTAATTAATTGAGATTCACAAATAAAACTTATAATTGTATATGTTATCAAAAAGGCAGAGCTTAGTTTAGTTCATTTATTATGCACCCCATACCCATCCTATGGGCGATAATGGAGTGTTGCAGAGGCACATAATGGGCTCAGGGACTGAGCCCCACAATTCATATAGCCAAGCAAGTTATAATCTTGATAAGCTAGTTACAAAAGTCAATGCACATTGTCACATCAACAATGTGCTCGAGACCGACCACAAGTACAGTTTATAATTTAAGCAACTGACATATATGGAGGGCTAGTGTCACAATTGATATGTTTATCCTACACATAACCCCCTCTCCCCCATCCAATGGGCAGCGGTGGATAGGTTACAATCAAGTCGTTTTTTGCGTTATATTCAGAGATTAGATCTTATTGGGTGAGGAAAGATATTTATATTTTAAAGAAGGCTTCTTGGCTGATGCTCTCCATTGATGGAAAATATACAACCTCTTGAAAATCAATGTTAGTTTGATCTAGATATTGTAATACGAAAGTATTTATGTCATCAGAAAGGTAGAAATATAGGCTACATTTAAAATCCTTTGTCATAAATATAACTGAAGTGAAAACGAAGATATATGCATTTTGATAGTTACTTGATGGTTAGCTCTGAGAGTGTGAAGCCCTGCACACCAGCCAATAAACTGTATAATTAGTTTCTATATATTTTAATTAATCTTAAAAATCTATATGTCAGAAGAAAGGAAGATGTAGCCGTTTATGTGACAACATTTAAAAATATATATCTCTTAAGCTAAATAAATAATACCACCTTATCGCCGGTGTCCGGACACATGAAATCTACCTAAGTATCAGTATCCAGCCAGGCGGGGATCACAGGCTGCACAATACTGATAAATTATGTAATGCACTACTTGTGGTCCATCTCGAACCCATTTATGATGTGACGACTTATAGTGAATTTTGTAACTAGCTCATTAAGATTGTATCTTGCTTAGCTAAATGAATTGTGGGGTTCGGTCCATTCACTTTCTTTATTATGCACCCCATAATACCCATCCTGTGGGCGGTGGTGTAAAGGATTACAGAGGCACATAATCGGTTCAGGAACTGAACCCTCTAGTTCGTTTAGCTAAGCAAATAACAATCTTTTGACTCTAGTTACAAAATTATTAATGTACACATACTTATGCATACATGTACATATACATACGTATACATGTATACATACACATACATATATACATACACATACATATTTAATCACCCACACAAATACACACATCAGTAATCTTTTGTGTCACAAGTGATTCAACAAGAGGCTCACAACAGTCACTATACAAGGCACTTTACATCTATGAGGAGTCGCACAGTTACTAGTCTTGCTCCACACCCACCCAACTGGGCGGCAGCTTTACAGTTACCTGGTGTTATTCTTCACCTATATCTTTTTCTGGTTAATCCCTGTTTACATTATGCAGTTCAGGTTTCGTCGCCATACTATAGTTTTTAGTTTATTTAATTTATCACATAATGGGTTCAGGGACTGAACACACAATTTATTTATCTAAGCAAGTTACAATCTTGAGGAGCTAGCCACAAGTACAGTTTCTAAATTAAGCAAATGCCATATGTGGAGAGCTAGTGTCACAATTAATATGGTTGTCCTGCACATTTCCACAGTAGTTTGCTTGGGTTCTTTTAATTATCTTAGATATCATTGAAGAGAACCTCCTAGGTACTATACTGTATATATGCTGGTAAGAAGTATAATAATCCTGAGAAATCGTGTAAATTATGTTGTACGAGTGCTTCCAGTTAAGTAACATAGTTCATTTGTATGCGCGTGCTTGAAGAGGAAATGTTATCCCCCACCCCCCCATTGTAAATATTTGTGGGTTTCAGACCATACGACCGCGGCTTACCCTCGCCGCGGTCGAGGGTAAGAACACCGGATGTATACCCAGTATTACAAGTAAACATTAGCAATAACAATTATGGAAAGTTCCTTCACCTAAACATAGACAAGAGACTGAACTTCAGCACCCACATACAACACATAAGGGGATGCTCTGAGAGAGAGAGAGAGAGAGAGAGAGAGAGAGAGAGAGAGAGAGAGAGAGAGAGAGAGAGAGAGAGAGAGAGAGAGAGAGAGAGAGAGAGAGAGAGAGAGAGAGAGAGAGAGAGAGAGAGAGAGAGAGAGAGAGAGGGGGAGAGGGAGAGTAAAAATATCCACCGAGGTCTGATAAGTCCTTTTGGGGACCTTAATCATTAGGACGTCCAATGATTAACACAAAGTGAAGCGTATTCAGATGGTATATTGACAACATTCAGCATATCTCATAATGATCTAGTAGTACTTGGTGCACAAATACCTTTTCCAAAGGAATCGCAAAACATAATTAAACACAACTGTACCGTACAGTGTTATATATTTATTTCAGTTTGAATAATTTTTAACATTAAAGGATAAATCCTTTAATTGGTTGAAATTGGTTTTAATATTCGAAATCCAATTTGTTGATGTTAAATAATATAAGGTTCAAAATTATTAAGATACATAATTTAATAACTATTTCTATTTGAAATTTAAATAACATAAAAAGAATACAGAATATAACAAATACCGACTATATAAAAGACCTGACACTTGCAGCACTTAATTATGCTATTGTAACACATTGAAAGTAAAATAACATTATTTGATTCAGCAAAGCATTTGGTAAGGTTATAATAATAATAATAATAATAATAATAATAATAATAATATATTAATTAAGTATTTTAAATTATAATTCACAACTTGCTAGCGCACAAGAAACAAATCCACGAATCATCATTACATTCTGTAACACCTACACATGATCCATGGTGCCAAATATTGCAACGTTCACAGCATACCATCAGCTTCAAATCATTTGGCTTTCTGCAAATGCAGTACACTTCCATCGAGCATGACCGGATGATTCGTTTTCTTCTCAGTGTCTGAGCTGCAGGGAATGAGATGAGACACTTTCCTTCAAAGTTCTCTTGCAGATGTTGTCTCATATTCTGCATATCATACGAGGTTCACTGGATCTACACCACTTGCAAGTGATGTAGCAAACGCCACAGCATACACCCCACTCATACTTGAGTCCCTGTGTCTGCTGACATTCATTATATTGCATATCAGCTTATCATCCTGGCAATTAGCAAGAGCATACAAGATAACTTCAGTAGATTTGGATGGTAATTTATGCCTGGTGTCGTATATGTTAATTTGTCCAGTTACTCCAATGTTGGAAACGGTGACCCAGTGACAACCATCAACTTGGATAATTTGGTCCGCCACAAGAGCACCACGGAGGTAAAGGACCGGCGAGGTATCAGGAACGAAATTACCCGCTATCATGAGGATACGCTTCCATACCAGTGGCAGACGAGTTTCGGACGTAACGGTAAAGAAATAAGACATCCAGCATGCACGTTTAGCCATACTGATGGTCTTACGGGCCACCGCACTCACCTTCGGAAGCAAAGGAAAAGACTCAACCATCTGCCAGTGGCGGTGTGTCTTCCAGGCTGCACGCTTACAGCGGACACCCCCGAGAACAGTCCATATTCCACGCGGGGGAACGCACTTCCTCGTTCCCCGAGACGAAGAGCGAGGAATAGAGCCGAGGGCAGCGTCAAAGACAGTGTCATGTAAAAGAAAGAGGGCGCGAGAGAGTGGCAGAACAGAGAGGTAGGAAATAGTAGCACGGAGGGTAAAGAGGCACCAGTCAGCCTCGGCAAACTGCCACCTAGGGAAGGAGAGAGGAGAGTGAAAAGAGAAAAAGGTAACAAGGATGGGAAAATGATCACTCCCATGGAGGTCATCAAGAACCCGCCACGCGAAATCAAAGTAAAATGATAACAAGCACAGAGAAAGATCGAGGCAGGAAAGGGAGCGAGTCAGAGTCCAAATGAGTGGGCTCACCAGAATTCAGAAGAGACAGGGAAGAAGAGAGGATGAACGGCTTAAGAAGGCGACCCCGAGTGTTTGTCAGCACATCACCCCAAAGTGCACGTCGGCAACTGAAATAACCCAGCAGGAGCACAGGCTCTGGCAAGGAGTCCAGGTGGTGTTTAAGATCGAGAAGAGACTGTGGGACAGTGGGGGGGGGGGGGAGATAAATAGAACAAACCGTGTACCATTTACGCACAAAGACACGGGCAGCAGAACAGTGGAGAGGCAATGAAAAAAGTAAGGGGACGAAGGGAACATCGGAGCGAATCAAGAGAGCAGAAGAGTTATGGGCCCCAGCAACAGCTGGGGGGGAAGAGGGAGAAAAGAATAGCCACGGAAGTGACCAGGACGAGCACCAAGCATCGGCTCCTTGAGACAGACATAAAGGGGCAAAAACTGAAAATTGGAGTTGGACGTCATGAAAATTGGCGTGGTATTAACGGATGTTCCACTGAAGAATAGACATCGACAAAAAAAAAAGAGGACAGCAACAGAGAACAAAGAAGAAATAAAGGTGAAAAAGAAACACAGCACGTTAAAGAAGCACAGGGTCAGGATCAGGGTCAGCGAAGTCAGGGATAGGGGGGGGGGGGATGGGTAAACCGAGTAAAGAAGGAGGGAAAGGAGTAGGAGGACTGGCCAGAGGTGGATGAGCAGGGGTCTGGAGGAGGAGGAGACAACCGAGAGGGGTGGGAAAGAAGAGCAGGAGGAGGAGTGGCAGAAAGAGGGGATCAGCATCTCAGCAAGGGCAGTAACCAAGACGGAACCAGGGGCCAAAGAAATCTCTACAGTAGGAACATGGGGCTCTACCACCAAAGCAGGAGGGGAAGGAACGATAGAATCAGTGGTAGGGAGCGAATAAGAAAGTGAAGCCTTCTTACCTGCCGGGGAGGAGGAATGAGAGGAGCCAGGTTTCCGCTTGTGACTCAGAAACACAGGTGTCCCAGCAGCAATGTACTGGGCAACAGACTCTAGCGTCTCAATAGAAGAAGAACGAGAGTGAACAACACGATCACCAGGAAAGCGATGGATATCGGCCCACACAGTCAGGTGGGGTGGCTACCCAAGAGACGGAAGAGAATGATAAGAAGGAGGACTAGAGGGAGAGGAGAAAGAAGACACAGAAGACATGACAGACTGGGTAGAAAGAAGGGGAACCATAGACAGAGAACCAGGAGGGGGACCCTCCGGGACAGAATGGAAAGGAACAGGGGAGGTGGTGGTGGGCGTGTCCAGGTCTAAGGCTTGTGAACGGTTGTGAGTTTGAGGAAGATGGGAAGGACGAGGAGAGGAAGAGTGTACCAAGCGAGCATAAGACGCGCCAACGAAAGGAGGGAGACAATGAACTTTGCGCCGAGCCTCAGGAAAAGACAAACTGTCCCGGTGCTTCAAGTTGAGGACGGCTGCCTCAAGTTTGTAACGTATACACGTGCGGGAGAAGGTAGGGTGGGCCTCACCACAATTGAGGCAGCGAGCCTGGGGAGAAGTGAACTCCAACTTAGAGTGACCCTCGCCCCCACACATGGGACAGAGAGAGGGAGACAGGACTAGAGCATTTGAGGGCACCATGCCCAAACCTCCAGCACTTATTGCAGTGCCGAGGAGATTGAATATATCCCTGAACGGAGCATCTGGCACCAGCAAGAATGAAGGAGGGCAGAAGGGTCCTACCATTAAAGGTAATCTTCACAACCCGAAGGGGCAGACGGCGACGACCACGAGGGGGACGAGTGAACGTATCCACCTGAAGGACAGAATGACCTTGGGCCTCGAGGGTATGCTTGATATCCTCGTGGCAGTCTTTTAGATTCCTAACACCGGTTGCAACATGGTGTGGGAGGAGAACAGTGCCAACACTGGCATTTAACCGAGCGTTCATGGAGACCTGAACGGGGGTCTCGCCAATGCAGGATAAGGCGGCCAAGCAGGAGGCTGCATCCTGAGGAGCAGCAGCAATGACAAGTGTACCAAAACGGGTGGGGTTGAAGGATACAGAGGCATCTACTGAATCAACAAGGTGCCTATGAAGAGAAATCGTCAGGAGGCGTAGAATCAAGTGGGAGGAGATCAAAGTATTTGGCCCACAAAGCGGGACCAAACAAGGCTTGAAACGCATCAGTACAGGAAGGAATCGAGCAAGCGTGGCCCGTGGTGAGGACGGCGTTGAGAACCCCCAGAGAGAGGAGTTAAAAGGCGCAGTAGTCACTACTAGAGACTGAGCTGTGCCATGGGACGAGGTGGTCACCACTGGGGGCTTGAGGCTCGATCCAAACAGAGGGGGGAGAGGAGCCGAGGGGAATAGTCAGGAGGGTCGGGAGGAGGAGGAGGAGGGTCGGGAGGAGGAGAAAAGTCGGGGCCCAACACAGCGGGGGCTACAGAGCCCAGTCTTCCAACATGGACCGACTCGGGGGCTTGGTCACCCACCCCACGAGCCTGAGAAGGGATAAGAACAACAGAATTTGACATGAAACTGGAGTCAGACATTCATTCACGAATGTGCCCCCATACCCACCATGGAGCCACAATTAGTGGCAGGACACCCAACAAGAAGCTATCGCCGATCATGCCGGGGCCTCCTAGGGGTGCGTCGTGAGTATACGCCCCACAAACGCCACCTTAAGAACCGTCAGTCCGTCGAGATCGGGTTCAGCGACGAAAGGGGGATTGACAATAAAAGAATCCCCTCGCTCTCGACGTTAGGTACTACAGTTCTACAGACGCAAGAGCACCTGGATGTCAAAATAGAAGAAGTCCAAAAGAATAATCAAAACTAGGAAAAGATCGGCAGGAAACGACAAGTAGATAGGAGAAGAGGGGGGGGGGAGAAAAACGAAACATAAGGAAAAGGAAAAGCGATCCGGTATAATTGGAGAAGACAGCAGCAGGAGCATAAGGCTCCTGCCTTATCAAAGGACAGAAGATCGTCCCGTGGAGCATCACACTCCAGCAGCCGGCCACCAAGCCACCTCATGGCGTCAACGGGCTGGATGGGGAGGGGGAGATGTGACAGGTTATTAATTCCTCACCATCTAATTGTAGTGCTTGATAAAGATGCACTTATTCCAGTCAACATCTTTCACAAAACCTATTGCTTCAGAGCAGGTAATAGAATATCTCTGGAATCTCTGGTGAACACTTCAGAAATTTTGCACCATGAGTCATCTGAAATGCGAACTATCAAAGCACAATGTAGTGCATTAAATGTTACCGAGAGTAAGAGACCATTGAAGAACATAAACGAGTAAAGGTTAAAATATTATACAAGATGTAGAGAAATTATTATCAGCACTAGATTTGCAGCATGTTCCACAGACAGATAAAAGTGTTAAGAGGGATTTCATGGAAATTTCTAAAATTGATTGCAACCGAGGATGACCAGATTGGTCTCCTTGATATAACTGATCACACCATCCCAACAGGTGACTATGCACCTGTTTTCACCCGGCAATGGGCTCACGGAACAGGAAAAGAATGTTATCCAGCATGAGTGCCAGAAAATGTTAAGACAGGACATGATAGAGCCTAGTATGTCACTATGGTGGGAGCCGGTGGCTGAGAGGACAGAACACTGGACGCATGATCCTGTGGTCCCGGGTTCGATCCCGGGCACCGGCGAGAAACAATGGGCAAAGTTTCTTTCACCCTGATGTCCCTGTCAGCTAGCAGTAAATAGATACCTGGGAGTTAGTCAACTGTCACGGGCTGCTTCCTCGGGGTGGAGGCCTGGTCGAGGACCGGGCCGCGGGAACACTAAGCCTCGAAATCATCAAGATATGGTTGTCTCTTATTGTGTTAGTTCGTAAACCAGATGGTAGTTACCATTTTTGTGTGAACTACTGGAAGGTGAACAAAATTACTAAGGGTGATATTTATAATTAATCTCGAATTCAGGATATAATAGAACAATTCCGGGCAGCAAAATACTTTTCCACTCTTTATGCTAAGTCTGCATATTGGGCAATACCGGTGGCTGAGAAAAAGGGAAAAGACAGCATTTCCTGAGGGCAGGCACTCTTATCAGTTTTGTAGGATGCCTTTTGACCAAAAGACAGCCCCTTCATTTCAGAGGGCCATTAATTACATACTCAGTCCAGTCTTGGGAAGGCCCTCGCTACATACCTGGATGATGATGCAATATATGCCTGGACGTTTGGTGAACACTTATGAGACTCCACTGAGACTTTCTTTGTTAGATCGAGCAGGTTTTAAATTAAATGTTCAGAGGTGCACTCTGGCAGCTCAAAAATTAAAGTTTCTGGAGTTCCAGGTGAGCTTAGACGGTAACAAGCCAGATCCAAACTCTTGCAGTGCCATTGTTGAAATTCCACTTCCAAGAACACCTCCCAGGAAACAATTTTAGGTTGCCACAACGTATCTGGAAAGTATTGGCAACGTTTGTTTTCACGCATTAGATGCTTAATTTTGTGTGGATGTAAATAAGTTTCTAAAACGTATTGCACTAAACGTTAGCTAAAAAAAAAATTAAACCTTGTGGCAACCTTAAATGTTTCATAAACGTAGTTTTTTATTGCTGCTATTTATATAAATGTAGAAATATAAAAGTATATTTCTACATTTAGTAAAAAGAAACAAGATCATAATAAAGGTTAATTCATCATTTTCATTCATTTTTTTAGGAAGAGGTCGAGGAAGAGGAAGAATTCCAGGTAAGAGGATGAGGTTGAGTAGGAAGGAGGAGGAGATCGAGGAGGAAGGGGGAGGAGGTCAAGGCAGAGGAGGAAGGACGATGAGGTAGCGGAGGAAGTTAAAGAGGACGTTGAGGATGAGGAGAGCGAGGAGGAAGGAGGAGGAGGGCGAGGAGGAAGGAGGAGTAGGCGTAGAAGGAAGGAGGGCGAGGAGGAAGGAGGAGGAGGAGGGCGAGTAGGAAGGAGGAGGAGGGCGAGGAGGAGGGAGGAGGGCGAGTAGGAAGGAGGAGGAGAGCGAGGAGGAAGAAGGAGGAAGGCGAGGAGGAAGGAGGGGGAAAAGGAGGGCGAGGAGGAAGGAGGAGGGCGAGGACGAAGGAGGAGGGCGAGGAGGAAGAAGGAGGAGAGCGAGGAGGAAGGAAGAAGAAGGAGGAGGGCGAGAAAGAAGGAATAATAGGTCGAGGAGGAAGGAGGAGGAGGGAGAGGAGGAAGGAGGTGGAGGAAGAAGGAGGGCAAGGAGGAAGGAGGAGAAAGAGAGCGAGGAGGAAGGAGGAAGAATGCCAGGTAAGAGGGTGAGGTCGAGGAGAAAGGAGAAGGGAGGAGGAGGAAGGAGGAAGAGGGCGAGGAAGAAGGAGAGCGAGGAGGAGGGCGAGAAGGAAGGAATAATAGGTCAAGGAGGTGGAGGAAGAAGGAGGGCAAGGAGGAAGGAGGAGAAAGGAGGGGGAGGAGCAAGGAGGAAGAAGTGGAGGAGGGCGAGGAGGAAGGAGAAGGAGGAGAGCAAGGAGGAAGAAGGAGGAGGAGGAAGGAGGAAGAGGGCGAGGAAGAAGGACTAGAGGACTAGTCCTTCTAGAAGGACTAGAAGAAGGACTAGGAGGAGGAGGAGGACGAGAAGGAAGGAATAGGAGGTCGAGGAGGAAGGAGGTGGGCGAGGAGGAGGAGGAGGAGGAAGGCGAGGAGGAAGGAGGAGGAGGGAAAGTAGGAGGGAGGAGGAAGGAGGGGAAGGAGGAGGGCAAGGAGGAAGGAGGAGTAGGCCGAGGAGGAAGGAGGTCAAGGAGGAAGGAGGAGGAGGACGAAGGCGAGGAGGAAGGAGGAGTAGGAGGGCGAACAGAAAGGAGGAGGGCGAGGAGGGAGGAAGGAGGAGGAGAGCGAGGAGGAAGGAGGAGGAGAGCGAAAAGGAAGGAGGAGGAGGAGGAGGGCAAGAAGGAGGAGGGCGAGAAGGAAGGACGAGGATGGCGAGGAGGAAGGAGGAAGAGGAGGAAGGAGGGAGGAGGGCGAGGAGGAAGGAGGAGGAGAGCAAGGAGGAAGGGGGAGGAGGGCGAGGAGGAAGGAGCAGGAAGGAGGAGAGCAAGGAGGAAGGAAGAGGGCGAGGAGGAAGAAGGAGAGTGAGGAAGGAGGAGGGCGAGGAGGAAGGAGGGGGAGGAGGAAAGAGGAGGGCGAGGAGGAAGGAGGAGGGCGAGGAGGAAGGAGGAGGAGGGCGAGGAGGAAGGAGGAAGAGGAGGAAAGAGGAGGAATGAGGAGAAGAGCGTGGAGGAAGGAGGAGGAGATCGAGGAGGAAGGAGGTCGAGGCAGAGGATGAAAAAGAGGAGGAAGGAGTTGGTCTAAGAGGAAGGAGGAAGAAGGGGGAGAGGAAAGGAGGGGGGGAAGGAGCAGGACGTCTGGGGGGGGGAAAGGGGGGAATTAGGTAACGGAGGAGAAGAGGAGGGGGAAGAATAGCAGGGGTAGGAGTAGTACAAGTAAGAGGGGGAGGGGGAAGAGGAGGAGGAGTAAAAGAAGGGGGATGAGAATGAAGGAGAAGAGGAGGGGGAGAGGGTAGGGGTTAGAGAAGGGGAAGAGGAGGGGAGAGGGGGTAAGAGAAAGTTGGTAAGGAGGGGGGAGGAGTAAGAGAAGGGGGATGAGGAGGAAGGGGAAGAGAGGACGGGCAAGGGAAGGAGGGATGAGAAGAAAGGGGAAGAGGAGGGGGAGGGGTAAGGGAAGGGGGATGAGGAGGAGGGGGAAATAAAAGGGATGAGGAGGAAGGGGGAAAGGAGGGGGAGGGGTAAGCGAAGGGGGGGATGAGTAGGAAGGGGAAGAAAGGAGGGGCAAGAGAAGGGGGGGGATGAGGAGGAAGGGTAAGAGAAGGAAGGTGAAGAGCAGGGGGAGGGGTATGCGAAGGAGGGGGGGGGATGAGGAGAAAGGGGAAGAGAGGAGGGGCAAGAGAAGGGAGGGATGAGGAAGAAGGGGAAGAGGGGAGGGGTAAGAGAAGGAAGGTGAAGAGCAGGGGAGGGGTATGCGAAGGAGGGGGGGGATGAGGAGAAAGGGGAAGAGAGGAGGGTCAAGAGAAGGGAGGGATGAGGAGGAAGGGGAAGAGCAGGGGGAGGGGTAAGAGAAGGCAGGGGCTTAGCAGGAGGAGGGGGTGATGGTCACTACGCGCGGGTATAAATGTTCCGAACCTTAATGGAATCTGACCCATATATCAATCAGGTCAACCCATGTGTTACGTTTCCAAAAGGGTCACCCATGTTAGAATCGGTGAACGCCCAGGTAATATTGTTGAAAACATCTTAATAACTTATTAAACCAAAGGTATTTTTATGTCAAAAGAACGGCAGAAACTGGATCTATATATGAAAACTCTTTCAGGACAAAATTTAAAGTAAAACTAAAGATATTTGTAGTTGTATAAAAGTTGCATTTTTCATTGGTCGTAGAGCTGGAAATCCGCAATATTCATCTCAGAACAATGCTTATTTCACTCAGAATCGTTAATAAACGTAAGAGTTTTATACGTCTCAAGAAATATAGAAACATAATCTTCATTTTAAATGCCTTACCATGGGCATATTTGTATTTAAAGCGAAGATACGTGTATTTTTATAATCGGCGAGCTCCGATCCCGCACAGATCGAGCAACGGAGTAACTCTCTCTCAGAACAATGCTTATTTCACGGAAATTCGTTAATAAACACATATGTTTTATATGTCTTATGAAAGATAGAAATATAAGCTTCATTTTAACTACATTACCATAGAAATATATAAAGTTCTAATGAAGATACATGTGTTTTAATAATCGCCGAGTTCCGACCCCGCACAAACTGATCGACAGAGCAACTCTCTCTCAGAACAATGCTTATTTCACGTAAATTCGTTAATAAACACATATGTTTTATATGTCTTAAGAAAGATAGAAATATAAGCTTTATTTTAAATACCTTACCATAGACATATATAAAGCTCAAGTGAAGATACATACGTTTTAATAGTGGCATTCAGTAGCTTGTCGGTCATGGAATGCAGAAGCCTACGCACTTGCCAATATAGTGTGTAATTAACAAAGATACGCATATAAAGCCTAAAATATTATATGCCTTCAGAAAGACAGAGATATGCTCGTTTTTGTGAGTGCACCAAAGGAAATATATTTTGTTGGAGGACAAAGATATATCAATTCTAAAATAAGTTTCGACTCGCGCCCGGGCGAGAGATAGCGCGACTCTCGCCCCATCTATTGGAAATTCTGTTCACCTAATGACCCAAAGCTACTCAAAGCCTCCTAGCATTACTTAAATAATGAAGAAATATGGTATATTTAGTCACTATAATGTTGGTGCTTAATGCAGAACACGAGAAAACATATATTTACTATGAAATAATATACTTTCATTATGAAATAAGTAAATATGTGGCCTCACAGGAAGTCAACGTTCCAGGTGTCAATGTTGTGGAGCGACTTATCCAAGATATATTGCTGTCTGGAAAGTGTTTGTTGGCATATCAACCTTCTGTACACAGTGATCCAGTCGTCGTACTTCTCTCCTTAAATGATCGCAAATTTAATTTATTATATTAACAAGTAGAATACGTATTTCTAATAATATCTAACATAACTAGCCAGAAAACATTTAAGACTTATTGAAAAATACATGACTGGAAGTTAAATCGACTTCATAGAACAATAGTGTTGGTCTATACTAATCGTTATTCGTTAGTATGCGTTCGCTACTTAAAACATTTACTGTACTGATGTAAAATCTCCCATGTCTCTTCGCACATGGAACACCGAACCTTACACACTCTCTGATATATTGTTTAATTAATAGAGATTCACTAATAAAGCTTATAATTGTATATGTTATCAAAAAGGCATAGATAAAGTCGTTATCTTGAGATGATTTCGGGGCTTTTTAGTGTCCCCGCGGCCCGGTCCTCGACCAGGCCTCCACCCTCAGGAAGCAGCCCGTGACAGGTGACTAACTCCCGAGTACCTATTTACTGCTAGGTAACAGGGATATAAACTTACGTTCGGTCTTACGTTTTAGTCACAGATTAGATAATAGTAAAGTAAAGTTCATTTTATTCAGGAAAGTACATAAATAGTCGATTTACAAACATAATATTGGATTTATTGATAGAGCTAGTACATACAATACCTAAAGCCACTAGTACGCATAGCGTTTCGGGCATATTATTGAGAGAGGAAAGATATTTATATATAAACAAATTTTTTTTTTTTTACCGACGCTCTCCCTATTGATGGGAACTACAACCTAATGAAGATAAATGTTAATTTTATGTAGATACTGTAATAAACGAAAGTTTTTAATGTCATCAGAAAAGCAGAAATATAGGAAAATTTTAAATCCCTTGTCATAAATATAACTGAAGTGAAAGCAAAGATATATGCATTTTGATAGTTACTTGATGGCTAGGATTGAGTGTGTGGTGTGTGAAGCTCTGCACTCCAGCTAATAAATTTTGTAATTTGCATATATGTTAATTAACCTTAAAAATCTATGTGTCAGAAGAACGACAGATGTAGACGTTAATGTGACAAAATTTCAAGGAATATATATATATATATATATATATATATATATATATATATATATATATATATATATATATATATATATATATATATATATGGGAGTTAAATACCCTAGAATTCCCTTCTCTTTAGGGCTCTGAGTATGGTGCAGTGGGTATATTATAGCGCTCGCGGAACGCCAGGCGAGTGTCTTACCACTACACCACGGAGACTGTAATGTGTTTTTGTAATGATTATTGATGTGTTTATTTGTGTGGGTGATTAAATATGTATGTGTATGTATATATGTACGTATATATATATGTACATGTATGTATGAGTGTGTACTTGTGCATATAACATTAATAATTTTGTAACTAGCGTCAAAAATTGTTATTTGCTTAGCTAAACGAACTAGAGGGTTCAGTTCCTGAACCGATTATGTGCCTCTGTAATCCTTTACACCACCGCCCACGGGATGGGTATGGGGTGCATAATAAAGAAAGAAATTGAAATTGTCCAGCCAGGCGGGGAAAACCGGCTGCACAATACTGATAAAATATGTAATTCACAGAGATGCGCTGATAAACATTAATTTTTTTTTTTTACTTTTTACTTTTTTCTACTTTTTTTTTTACTACTTTTACATGGGCTTCGTGAATCTGGCCCATGACACCCAAGGGGTCCGTGTAATTTCCTAAAGCTAATTACCCCAGAGGAACAGGCCTCCTCCGATTTGTAGTTTGGTCCACCAGGCTGTTTGACGCCGCTGTCATTTACACACACACATTATCTGTTTATTTATTTATTTATTTATTTATTTATATTCAAGAAGGTACATTGGGGGTTAACAGAGAACACAGAAATTAAGTTGAATTTATATATTTATATATATATATATATATATATATATATATATATATATATATATATATATATATATATATATATATATATATATATATATATATATATATATATATGTCGTACCTAATAGCCAGAACGCACTTCTCAGCCTACTATTCAAGGCCCGATTTGCCTAATAAACCAAGTTTTCATGAATTAATGTTTTTTCGTCTACCTAACCTACCTAACCTAACCTAACCTAGCTTTTTTTGGCTACCTAACCTAACCTTACCTATAAATATAGGTTAGGTTAGGTTAGGTAGGGTTGGTTAGGTTCGGTCATATATCTACGTTAATTTTAACTCCAATAAAAAAAAATTGACCTCATACATAGAGAAAAGGGCTGCTTTATCATTTCATAAGAAAAAAATTATAGTAATTATATTAATTCATGAAAACTTGGCTTATTAGGCAAATCGGGCCTTGAATAGTAGGCTGAGAAGTGCGTTCTGGCTATTAGGTACGAAATATATATATATATATATATATATATATATATATATATATATATATATATATATATATATATACATATATATATATATATATATATATATATATATATATGTCGTACCTAATAGCCAGAACGTACTTCTCAGCCTACTATTCAAGGCCCGATTTGCCTAATAAGCCAAGTTTTCATGAATTAATGTTTTTTCGTCTACCTAACCTAACCTAACCTAGCATTTTTTGGCTACCTAACCTAACCTTACCTATAAATATAGGTTAGGTTAGGTTAGGTAGGGTTGGTTAGGTTCGGTCGTATATCTACGTTAATTTTAACTCCAATAAAAAAAAATTGACCTCATACATAGAGAAAAGGGTTGCTTTATCATTTCATAAGAAAAAAAATATAGTAAATATATTAATTCAGGAAAACTTGGCCTATTAGGCAAATCGGGCCTTGAATAGTAGGCTGAGAAGTGAGTTCTGGCTACTAGGTACGACATATATATATATATATATATATATATATATATATATATATATATATATATATATGTCGTACCTAGTAGCCAGAATGCACTTCTCGGCCTACTATGCAATGCCCGATTTGCCTAATAAGCCAAGTTTTCCTGAATTATTATATTTTCTCTATTTTTTTTCTTATGACATGATAAAGCTACCCATTTCATTATGTATGAGGTCAATTTTTTTTATTGGAGTTAAAATTAACGTAGATGTATGACCGAACCTAGCCAACCCTACCTAACTTAACCTAACCTATCTTTATAGGTTAGGTTAGGTTAGGTAGCAGAAAAAGTTAGGTTAGGTTAGGTTAGGTAGGTTAGGTAGTCGAAAAACAATTAATTCATAAAAACTTGGCTTATTAGGCAAATTGGGCCTTGCATAGTAGGCTGAGAAGTGCATTCTGGCTACTAGGTACGACATATATATATATTTATATAGGGCATATGTTTTTGTATTTTTCCTGATTTGGCAGTAACTAATAAGTATCCAACTTATTTGGATCATGATTATCTTCTTCTCAACAATGAGAGTGTTGTTTGGGCAAAGAGAAACAGAGGCAAAGAGGGTTTTCGTGGTGAAAAACAAAGCCAGGATGTTGCTTTGGTAAAGGGTGATCGAGGCTCCAGATAGATTTTTTGTGTAAGGACTAGGTTACAGGAAAGTTGCAAAATACAATGAGGAGCCCATTATGCATGAAGTGTTCTCGTTGGGAACATATGGCTTGGAAATGCCAGTTTGACCCCAGGTGTTGATACTGTGGTAAGAAACATGACTCTCGAGAGTGTAGAGTCAAGATTAAAAACGGTGAAAAAATCGTACCATCTTGTTGCAATTGTGAAACAGGACGTGAAATGGAAAGTGAAACGTGTGTAGAAGAAAGTAAGGAAGAACATGACGTATTGATGATAGAGGATAGTCAGGAAAAGGCACTTTCTCGTAGTGTTAGCGGTGTTCAACCTTCTGTAGTGACAGATGTTGAAACAAAGGTTAAAGTAAAACGGTATACAGAATTAACAAAAATAGATTATGAATAATATTACTTTTGATGTTAGTAGATGTTGTGCAAGTGAGGAGAAAGCAAAAATGTTACGGTGATGGAAGAGTGTCTAAGAAAAACTCGTATCCCATGGAATGTGACGGACAGGGCAATGGTAGTTTTATTATTAATCATTAAGTAGAGTGAGGATATTGGAACGTTAATGGGTTAAAATCTAGTGTGGTGGATGTGCACTATTACACTCTTAGAGAGTACTATATTAACCTGAAATGTTAAATGGGATTCTTGTATTGTGATTTGTGTATTTGTACTCATTGAATTTGTGCGCCCCTTGGTAGGGGGGATGGGATATTACGCATTAAGGGGATTAAGGATAAAGTGGTCATAGGCGTGGATTAGCGATTCCGAGGTCCATCATCCCCCCCCCACCCCCGGTACATGGAATTAATGACCTTAGCCAGTTAGAACTGAGGGTGGGAATTTATTTTATTATTTCCTTCCGCCCTCCTAGGGAGATAGGGGAAACAAGAATTTTCCTTGTGTGGAATATTTTTTTTTTTTTTTTTGAGATATATACAAGAGTTGTTACATTCTTGTACAGCCACTAGTACGCGTAGCGTTTCGGGCAAGTCCTTAAACCTATGGTCCCTGGAATACGATCCCCTGCCGCGAAGAATCGTTTTTTCATCCAAGTACACATTTTACTGTTGCGTTAAACAGAGGCTACAGTTAAGGAATTGCGCCCAGTAAATCCTCCCCGGCCAGGATACGAACCCATGACATAGCGCTCGCGGAACGCCAGGCGAGTGTCTTACCACTACACCACGGAGACTGCTATATTGCATGCTGCAATATAGATATTGCATGATATTGCATGCTGCACGGTGAATCATGGGCGTTCTGTAGGTTTAATTCTAGAGTAACTAGATAGGAAAATTCGTAAAGACATATGACATTTATCAAGACCTGTGGGCTGAGTGGAGCGGAGGATCTTTGGTGGTTGACTTAAGGGTCGAGATGAGTAGTGAAGATCGTGCCACATAGAGCCACCTGTGTATGGAAATCAGATAAGAAAATCAGAAGCGGGGAGCCACATAGTGCCACTCCATATTAGGTCTCCCAAGGTGTGAGTGGTAGCAGTCGAAAAAACAGTGAAGATAGGTATCTATTATGGACCACTATGTTCATGTTCATTTACAGTAAAGTAGCCACCTATGAAGGGCAATCAGATAAGAAAATCAGAAGCAGAGTGCCACTTAGAGCCACTCCATATTAGGTCATCCAAGGTGTGGGGGCAGCAACAGTCGTAAAAATAGTGAAGATAGGTATCTATTATGTGCCGCTATGTTCATGTTCATGTTCATTTATACAGAAAAGTATGACAGTATATTTAAGTAAAAAAAAATGAATTTATTTGTATAATAAACACTCAGGTGAGCGGCAGTTATGCCCCCACTTCCCTCTATGGGACAGGTGTAAAAACAGGATCATCTCAGTAGGGGTGGTCCCCCCCCCCCCCTCACCACCCTTCCTCGTACTTGATGACCTTGAGTGTACCGTAAGAGGGACCCGCCTCCCTTAGTTGTTTTTAAGTTGGTTATATTTTAAGCTTTTATACTTAAAGAAGGAGAAAAAGAAATAATCCTGATGATTTATAGATTATATTATCAAAGTACATAGGGTTAAACATAGTCGTATTGTAGGTCATCTCCCCCCACATAATATTTACTAACAAGGGCCCTCCTCCGTGCCCAGAGGTCCGTTGTGGGGTCTTCCTCCTCCTCCTGGGACGAAGATGATGACTCATCATCTCCCAGAGAGTGAATGGGTTGTAGTGCACCTCCCTCAGGTGACTGACTGCTGACGTCATAGGGTTCACTCTCGCTGGTGGGGCGTTGTCCTTCCTCTCCTTGTGGTTCAATGACGTCACCACCTTCACTCTCGGTGGACATTCCTTGGGCTGAGGCGTTGGGGTGGGGATCCGATGGTATGTCTGGGTGACCATACGCTAGGCTAGTGTATTTATTTAGGTAAAAGCGCTTATCATCAAATGCACTTAAACCCCTCTTAGTATTGAATGTGGTTGCCATCTGTCCCCCTATATTCCTTATTTGTGAATAATTGAAAGTATTTACTACCCCATTGCTGTGTAGAGTCTCTTTAAAGTGGTAATGTGTTAAAGATCTTTGCACAGCTCGGGAAATACCCTTAGCGGTGATGGAATTTTTATTGTCAAGCAAAAGCACACTATACATTTTGGGCTTGAGTGCCACAACTTCAAGGATGTGTTTATCTGACACCTCTGACTTTAACAGCCCTAAAACACCCTTTTTAGAAGGATCATACAAGGGGTGAGTTTCAGGAAAATTACTCGTATCCATCCACAAACTAAGGAGTTCTTTCCCCATCTCATTAAAGACATCTTCAGCTAGTAAGCTGAAAATGAAACTGTCTGTATCACTATACAGCAGTTGTACCCTATCTGAATAGTGGTTCTTAAGTACCCTGTACCAAAAATGGTACAAACTGTATTTTGCTAGCTCAAGAATCTGGAACCCAATGTAATTAGGATGAGTAATTTTAATGAATGGTCTGGAACTGACAGACAATAATTTATTGTCACCTAAATGCACCATACGTTTAAAGCGAGGATTCTTCACCTCTCGTAAAAAGACCCTAGCTGAAGTCACTAGTTTGGTGTCAATGGCATAACAGGCAGGGTTCAGTAGTGTTTTACCAAAAACACTGTTCGTCAGTAATTTGAAGAGTGTTTTCCTATCGTTACTGGTGGAGGCATTTCTATTGTTAACGTTGGTGTTAACAAATTCTGCCATAAAATCTGACTGACGGAACTCGTAAATTGCATGTATTGTTTCCACTTCAAGTCCTATCTCAATAAATAGTTGTAAAAGGTGAAGAGATAGGAAATAATGTTTCTTGGGGAGATGATCTCCAACCAGTTTAATATTTTTTTTAGGGAGATTTGTAATGTTATTTGTTTCTAGAAGTTCCCTACTAAGTGGTGAGATATCCTCCATACTTATTCCCCTATGGTGTAAACAAAGGGGTAGATCGTCTGTTAGTCTAGCTATTTCAGGTCTTATGTGTTTGGTGTCAATTAAGAGCCAGTACCCTTTGTTAGAAGAGAATGGCTGTTCTGTCATTATCTTCCCTCCGCTAATGAAGGAGTTCATCTCATCAGATGATAGTCTCCTTAGTCCCCCATAGGGCAATTTCTTAGTCATACAACTCCCATAGAGGGAGTTGAAATCTAGATACAGTAAGAATGAAGACCTATCCTCCTGGGGGTTAAAAGATGGGTTGACATAGCAGTTGTTAGCTCTGACATAACTCCTAACTGCAGTTGTAAAACCCCCTCGTATGTTTTGTGATAAGAGATTGTGCAACGTCACATCTGCACTTAACTCCAACGATATTCTGCTACTTTTCAGGAAGCAGTCGTAGGAGTACCCTGGGAGGCTACAATAGTGTGTCAATTCTAAAGAATATATATCATTTAGAATTGCCCTGTGGTGTGTAAAAATGTCAGCCAGTAATCCTACATCACACCTCAAATAAATGAGGAGGTAGTCTTTTAATGTCCTACACCCTGTAGCCTCCCATACTAATTTAGAATGTCTATATTCTTCCAAAGTTATACCTGATTTGTTTAGGGAGCTGTAGAACATTTCAATAGGAGGGAGTGTTGTGTCATTAAAGCAGCTGATTTTTGTGGTATATTCATAAGGGAAAAACTGCTTACCCTTTAAGAGTAGGTGGTGACTCTTTTTGGGCAAACCTTCTATCATTGAATGAGTGAATGTTAAGGGGCTGGCTGAATCAATGTGGGTCTTTGCTAGGGATGAAAGACTACCTGTAATAAAAGCCAGTGAATCAAGAAATTTAAGCTTCCCTATTTCTACCTTAAGATATTTCGTCCCCTGTCTCATGAGGATATTGCTCTTAATATTTGAACCCATGGCAAACTCCCTCAAAATTAAGCCCATGTCATAAGACATATTATGAGCAATTAGGACTAAACTCTCTAGAGCATTTATGTGGCGGAGGTTGCAGTAATTACATAGAGCTCCAATATAATTGAGTTTTTCCCTAAGGTGATCATGATGTTGAACCTTGAAATTGGAGGGGGTAAATACCTCCTCACAAAACTGGCAGTGAGTCTGTCTCCTAAAATGGATCATATCCTCAAGAGACATGTCTATTTCATAATGGGGGAGAGTGGATCTGATAATTTCCCATTTGGTAGCAACTCCCTGCATGAAATGAGTAACACTGTCCCCCCCAAAATAAGTAAATTTATCAATGACAGTGTGGTTCCTATCAACAATTATATAGCTGTATGCTATAGGTCTATGTATGGCTGTAACAGAACCTAGACAATCCTCAGTGCTTAGGACACACTCAAAATCAAAATAGCCCACATGGGAAGGGGAGTAACCTTTCCCAGTATTTTTAAAATGGAGTGTGTCCCCAGGCTGAGGGTAAATAATTTTCTGAGTGATGTCGCAGGAAGATGAGTGATTTGTTAGCTCAGACGAATTTTGATATTCTGAGAGACAGTTTCTACAGAAGACTGTCTTTCGTCTGTGGCTGCGAGTAAAGTTCCATAGGAACTTATCGAACTCTTTAATTAGGGCCACATGAGATTCCCCCAATAACAATAAAGGAACTATGACCGAGTACTGTCTGCGACCACGACGACAAAGAGAGACGTGATAGACGCCGTCTGTATGTTTGTGTATTGAATACAAAAAAATGGATAGTTTATTTCTATTCTCCAATTTAGAGATATCCTCCCAAGACAGAGGGAAGGATAAATTGTCGTATTTGACCATTTTCCTAATCCTAGTGTGAGACTCTACAAGTCTCCCTATACGTCTCCACTTCCACCCTTGTTGTGACGCCAGAAAAGCAGCAATGCACTGAATAATGCATGTTTTATTGTTACCAGCTGGGTTTGGGTTGAAGACCTCATACCGTCCCCTTAGAAAGGGGGGATAAGGGACATAATCCCCCAAAACTGACCTTACACTTGCATTACAGATGACGATTTTGAGGAAATCGACATTATATAATATGAAACCACTCCCCTCTGTTTCTGAAAGGAGATCTTCCAGTCGTGTAATCATAGAACCCACCCAGGTATCAATACGATTACCCACCTCCTCAAGAGTTACCAGTCTAGCAGGTGTTGTTATGAAGTGTTCCCTAAAGTCATCATCTTCTGTGAGTTGTTGTTTTAAAAGTGTTACCTTTACTTCGAGAAGGATTTTTAATGATGAAGTAAAATTGCCATGTCCCCCAAGAGAATTCATGTAATTCTCTATTTCAGATATGTAATAGTCCCTAAAGTTGCTTAGGAGTCCTATAGGGTCTGTGGCGAAGGCTGAGGGGATGGAATATTTCATCCTAGTAAAGAGATCCCCCAGGGCCCCCACCCTATTAATTAAGTGGGGAGTGTCTATAGCATCCTCCCCATCTGGGGAATTTTCTTCACTAATTAGGTCATTAACTCGATTGTTGACAAGAGGTTTAAGACCACTAGGGCCCGGCTGAGAGATGTCACCCCTATCACCGCCACCATCGTCGTCGTCATCATCATCATCATCATCATCATCATCATCACTCATCACTTCCTCTCCCCCCTCCCCTCCATTTGCAATGGACTGTCTAACCCCACCTCCACCTAAGGGGTTATTGTCACGCTGTGCTTTGTCATGTTCCTCTCCTACCTGCCTCTGAATCACCCCTGGAAAATAATAATAATAATAATAATAATAATAATAATAATAATAATAAAAGGCAACACCCTCTCGCTAAACCCCATGACATAAGTTCTCAAAAAAAAAAAAAAAAAAAAAAAAGCTTCTTAAGAGAAATAAAGGTGGAGGGTTTATTCACTCACCACGGGGACATGTTTGTAGATGTTCAGAGGTCAAGTCCTCACACTGAGAGGTCCCACAATTATCACAAGGGAATGTGTGGTGAGGTCTCAAGGTGGTATTTCCACACAAGAAGCACATGAAGCCATCCTCTCTGGAAGGGAGGGTGGGCTGGCGACGTTTACCTAATGAAGGAAATAGTGTATAATTTATATACACACACTCTCCCACACTCACGGAGAAGGGGAAAACCCATCTTAATATTTCTCATTTGAATTAAATATCCATAAATAAATAAATAAATAAATAAATAAATAAATAAATAAATAAATAAATAAATATATAAAATACGGTCATACCTCCAGCACAGGTTCTCCTGTGTTCACCACTAGACTGTACACATGCAGTTTCTCCGCAGAAGAAACATGTGTAACACCTATGAATGAAGAGATGTGATGAGCGCCATCCACAAATTCTACAAATATCACCAACTCGAGACATCACGATCACGCTTACCTAGAATAAATAAATAAATAAATATATATATATTGTGACAATAATCTCCTTCAAGAGATTGAGCCTGCTCTTCCCTTCATAATTACGTCGTCACAATTATATAAAAGACTATGGAAGAAATGTCAAACAACGACAACAACACCAGCACCAGCAAGGCTTGCCAGGGTGAGCAGAAACGTATGCATCCAGCCACCTGTTCGAACTCCAACCACCAAACTACCCGTTGATCGCTACGGCTCCGCTGATTGGTCGCCGGTCTGGCTGCACCTGCACTCGCCCCCAATACTACCTGATGTCTGGGGTCGCCCCAACATCAGTCCTCAGAATGTTCCGTGCTTTCGTAGCCAGCACTCCTCCCAGCTAGACGTTAGCGTGTACTGAGAGAGGTGGTGGCTTTAAGCCAATATTCCAGCACCTCCCACTTAACTGTTGTATTGCACTTCTTGTTATTTTGCCTTAACGTAACTTTTCATTGTGTCATTTAAGTATTCTTATTATTTTGATTCATTGATTTTATTATAAGAATTTGTTTGTGCATTATTTTCATGTTTTGATTTATTTAACGTAATTAAAATTTCATTGTTAAAGTTTTACTTGTGTTTTGTGTGTCTTCTCCTTACCTTACCACAGACGAAGTTCCAGTTTTTCTATTTTTTTTTATAACTATGTGACGAGGCCATACCCCTAGCCTTAAACAGCCGAACACCAACGCGTTACCGTCACAAGTTTTATGGGGGCCTGTCCGGGAGCCTCACTCAGGTACTGGTGCCAAGTGGTAATTTATGGTAAGCGTATTTAACTCTGTTAACGTAGCTTTACTATTTTTCATTCAATTTCATTTTTTATAAGGTGCGGTGTATTGTGCATTACGAGAGTAACATATAGTGAAGGTGAGACAACTTTGGATTACGTGGTGACTGTAGGCCTCAGTCATACTCTTAATTGGTCATCTCTCCCTCCATGTTATTACTCGTATTTACCATCTATGTCCCTTGAATATTTCTCATTCTGACAGATCATCATATTGGTACCCTGGTACTGTGGTCTGCCCCGGGTCAAGAGTACCCAATCTTCTGCAATCTGACTGTAGGAGGACAAAGAGGGCCATAGTTCCTCTAGCTCGAACTTTAGTTGCTGAATTGGGACCTCAGCAGCAGTTCTCGTCACCAGTTGACACCTCGCACCCCTACACGTCAGTCAGAGATGATGATACATACAACGGTAGGGAATTAGCTTATTTTTTCAGAGCACAAAAGTTCGCTAATTCTGTAAGTATCATATTAAATTCAGTGGGAAAAACTTGCTTTATGTCCTTTAGAGACTTGGCAAGGTATGCCTACATCCTTGGACTACCAATTTTACTTTTGAAGCATTTAACTGTTTCATTTGTTTTCGAAACTTTGTTTCATTTGTTAGTAGGATTTTCTTGCCCTTATTCTCTTACATGAGTACCGGGTACAAGATTTCCTGCGCCCTTGATTTCATTTAATCATTTAATATCTTTCACTTAACGTTAATTGTTAAAGATCACACAGGATAGGTACCAGTTGCCACGTTGTCCTGTTTCTGACATTTCATTATTGAACATTCGTGTACCTTTATTTGCTAATTTCACCATGTTTCGTCTCCAAACTTTCCGTGCAAATCCAGCAGGTGAAATAGGGACTTTAAGTCGTGCCAAGAGGACTGAACTACAAACTCTTGCACATGAGTATCAACTAGAAGTTCCCTACCAAGCCAACAAAAATGACCTACACAACCTGTTGCTGGATTACTATTTAGAGCAAGGTAAGATAGACTCTGAAACTCATGAAACTTACTATATTGCAGATAAAACTGATTTGGCAACGCTGAAACTCAAACTAGAGCTGGCCAAGATTGAACGTGAGCAGCAAAGGGAAGCCCTCGAACAACAAGAACGAGCTGCTGCCATACGGAGAGACGAACAAGAACGCGAAGCTGCTTTGAGGAGAGACGAACAAGAACGCGAAGCTGCTTTGAGGAGAGAAGAACACGAACGTGAGGTCGCATTACTCCGTGAACGTGAAAGAGTACAGCTTGAAACCAAACAACGCGAGTTGGAAATACAACGCGAACATGACAAGCAACAAGCGACTCTGGCTCTAGAGTGTCGTCAACGCGAAATCGCCTTGGAAACTTCACACTTCACTCAACGCCAGCAAGCTACTGCCAATCTTCCCGTCAGTTTTAATATATCACATGCAAGTAAGTTAATGCCATCCTTTGTAGAAGCAGAAGTTGATGTGTTCTTTACCACCTTTGAAACCCTTGCTAATCAACTCAGTTGGCCTGTCGACCAATGGGCAACACTTCTCAGAGTCCATCTTACAGGTAGAGCTGCAGTCACACTCAGTACTTTGGCGTCTGAGAATGACTACTACACTCTGAAACAAGCAGTGTTAGACGCCTACCTACTTTCCACCGAAAGTTATAGAAGGAAATTCCGTGACCACCTGAAGGCAAGTACCACTACCTTCCTCGAGTTTGCTAACACGAAACGGAGGTATTTCATGAAATGGCTGGAAGCAGCACATGTCTCTACTTTTGCAGAACTCGTCAACCTGATGCTTGTTGAAGAATTCTTGAGACGTGTGCCGCCTCCTGTCCGCCTCTACTTAGCAGATAAAGAAGAAACCGACTACCTGAAGTGTGCTAAGTCGGCTGACACTTACAGCCTCATCCACCGGCTGACACCTGAACCATCCTCCAGTAAGAAGTCGTGGTATAGTTACGAGAAGGTGAGCCCCGATCAAGCTGGTTCACAACTGTACTGCAAGTATTGTAGACTCTATGGACATACCATAGACAAGTGTGGTAAGTCTCAATACAAGGGAACCACTGACCAACAACGACCCAAACCAACTCCTCCTAAGTCCGGTAAGCCTGTGATGAATGTTGGTGTTGATGTTAATGATCTTTCTCTTTTCAGTAACCACCTGTATACTGGAACTGTCTCTGCCAACGGTTCAAATCCGGAGGGACGTTTCAAATTGAAGATCTTGAGGGACACAGCGGCTCTACAATCGATCATCTTGAAGTCGGCTGTGCCCAACATAGTCTACACCGGGGAAACGGTCTTCATCACTGACCTCACTGCTACTACTCCATACCCTCTCGCCAGAGTCCACCTGGATTGTCCCTACGTGAACGGGGAAGTCCAAGTCGCCGTCAGGGAAAAGCCTTTTCCCATGCCTGGAGTGCAACTTCTCCTAGGCAACGACTTGGCAGAAGACCTGCAACCAACCAACCTGATCGTCATGGACAAACCCCAGGTGTGTAACTCTGTGCCAAGTAACCCTATTCTTGAGTATGTTCCAGCAGAGGTTCAAGAGAGTGATGATGTTTCTCCTCCGGTTCTCGTGACCACCCGTGCACAAGCCGCACGTCCACAGCCAGCTGACTCTACTGCTACCGCTGTCCCTCAAGACCCTCAGAAACTACCCCCGCATCTGACCAAGTTGGAGTTCCGTAAGTTGCAGAGGGAAGATCTTACTTTAACACCATTGTTTTTCCAGGCTGAGACTCAACCCGACAGTATTCCTGGGTTCTTCCTAGAGAACGACTTGCTCTACCGCAGATATAGACCCAGTAAACTGAAGGAGGAGGACGATTGGGCCAACACCGAACAACTTGTGATTCCCACCAGCCTGCGGCCCACTATTCTACACCTGGCCCACGGAGCATTCTCCCACTACGGCTTCAACAAGACTTACCATGGGATTCGCCAAGACTACTACTGGCCAGGTATGGTAAATAACGTCAAACAGTACGTAAAACAGTGTCATACATGTCAGATGGCAGGCAAACCGAACGTCTCCATTCCCAGAGCACCACTGATTCCCATACAGGTGCCTGCGGAACCTTTCCACAGACTCATAATAGACTGTGTTGGTCCTTTACCGCGGACCAGTTCAGGTAACGCCTACATCCTAACCATCCTGTGTCCTACCACCAGATTTCCCATAGCAGTTCCAGTGAAGAACATCACGGCTGCTACGGTTATCAAACATCTATTGAAGATCTTCACTCAATACGGATTTCCCAGGGAGATTCAAAGTGACTGTGGCACCAACTTCACCAGTGATCTCTTCAAAAGGACACTGGAGGAGTTCAACATCAAACAGGTATTGTCCAGCCCCTATCATCCTGCTTCACAGGGTTCTCTTGAACGTAGTCATCAGACCATCAAAGCACTCTTGAAAAAGTTTTGTAGTGAAACCTCAAAGGATTGGGATAAGCAGATTGACCTAATAATGTGTATTTTCAGAAGTCTCCCCAATGAGTCCCTAGGAGTATCTCCTTATGAGATGCTCTACGGCCGTAAGTGCCGTACTCCCCTTAAGGCTTTCAAAGACTCTCTCAGAGATGCCACCTTCAGTGAGCATCAGAATGTGCCCCAGTTTCTTCAAAACCTTCAACACATTCTAGAGAGAGTCCACCGCTTTGCCCATGATAATCTATTGAAAGCCCAGGTGAGAATGAAGACTCATTACGACCAGACCAGCAAAGTAAGAAAATTCAAGCCGGGAGACTTCGTCCTTGCTTATTTCCCTATCCCAGGTTTACCTTTACAAAACAGATTTTCAGGACCCTACTGCGTCAAAGAGTGCAGGAATAATAATAATTACGTCATAGAGACTCCAGATAGGCGGCGGAAGACCCAGCTGTGCCACGTCAACCTCCTGAAGCAATATAATGGTACTCCTCCCACTGTCTTGACTAATTATTCCACATTCACAGAACCCTACATCCACAGTGAGACCTTCCCAGCTTCTTCTCCCGAAAGCACTGACAAGGAGTCGGCGCTTTCTAATTCCAAAATCCTTAATGATCTTCCCAAATGCTTTCAGGATAATACTCGTGCTCCTATGCCCTCTTCTAATTCCACTCTCACCTCGTCAGATAAGCCCTACATCCTCCATGTCGACGCCAATGGTACCGACGATGGTGGTGTCGTGATGCAGCAACGAGGCGAGAAGAATTCACCTGTCAGCGACTACTGCTACAAGGAACGACGGAACAATTGGCAAGGAGCTACTCTTCCTCATCCTGAAGCTTCAGCACTTCACTCCACACCTGAAAAGTGCTCGGTCCACCATCAACACGGACCACACCACCCTACACCTCCTGCAGCACGCCCACTTCTCATCTCAACGTCTTCTACTATGGGCTTGCTACCTGCAGAAATTCAACCTGGAGACACGCTATACCAAGAGTCTGACAACATCTTAGCCCATGATCTCTCCAGAGTTTATGAAGTAGAAGCGACTCCATCCATTACTCCACCACATAACGACGTACTTCTTCCAGAACCGCAGGCTTCGGGGGAGAGTTGTGACAATAATCTCCTTCAAGAGATTGAGCCTGCTCTTCCCTTCATAATTACGTCGTCACAATTATATAAAAGACTATGGAAGAAATGTCAAACAACGACAACAACACCAGCACCAGCAAGGCTTGCCAGGGTGAGCAGAAACGTATGCATCCAGCCACCTGTTCGAACTCCAACCACCAAACTACCCGTTGATCGCTACGGCTCCGCTGATTGGTCGCCGGTCTGGCTGCACCTGCACTCGCCCCCAATACTACCTGATGTCTGGGGTCGCCCCAACATCAGTCCTCAGAATGTTCCGTGCTTTCGTAGCCAGCACTCCTCCCAGCTAGACGTTAGCGTGTACTGAGAGAGGTGGTGGCTTTAAGCCAATATTCCAGCACCTCCCACTTAACTGTTGTATTGCACTTCTTGTTATTTTGCCTTAACGTAACTTTTCATTGTGTCATTTAAGTATTCTTATTATTTTGATTGATTGATTTTATTATACATATTTGTTTGTGCATTATTTTCATGTTTTGATTTATTTAACGTAATTAAAATTTCATTGTTAAAGTTTACTTGTGTTTTGTGTGTCTTCTCCTTACCTTACCACAGACGAAGTTCCAGTTTTTCTATTTTTTTTTATAACTATGTGACGAGGCCATACCCCTAGCCTTAAACAGCCGAACACCAACGCGTTACCGTCACAATATATATATATATATATATATATATATATATATATATATATATATATATATATATATATATATATATATATATATATATATATATATATATATATATATATATTATTAAATATGACCGAAAAAGTAAGATTAATAATTCTAACACGAATTTTCTCAATCTTTCGCACATTACGCTTCACTGTTGGAGGTAAATCAAAAATCAATTCTCCAAAATTCATTTTTATTTCTAGTCTGACGCGACACGGGCGCGTTTCGTAAAACTTATTACATTTTCAAAGACTTTAGTTCACAAATACACAACTGAATAGAACTTACGTATCTCCGATTTTATATCTACATTTGAGTGAGGTGGAAGGGGTGATGTGGCATTAACACAAGACAGAACAAAATGTGGAATTAATAGGGTATTAATTTCATCAACACAAGACAGAACAAGGGTATTAATAGGGTATTAATTTCATCAACACAAGACGGAACACGAAACAATGGATATTGAATAGAAGTGTTTGTAGAAAGCCTATTGGTCCATATTTCTTGATGCTTCTATATTGGAGCGGAGTCTTGAGGTGGGTAGAATATAGTTGTGCAATAATTGGCTGTTGATTGCTGGTGTTGACTTCTTGATGTGTAGTGCCTCGCAAACGTCAAGCCGCCTGCTATCGCTGTATCTATCGATGATTTCTGTGTTGTTTACTAGGATTTCTCTGGCGATGGTTTGGTTGTGGGAAGAGATTATATGTTCCTTAATGGAGCCCTGTTGCTTATGCATCGTTAAACGCCTAGAAAGAGATGTTGTTGTCTTGCCTATATACTGGGTTTTTTGGAGCTTACAGTCCCCAAGTGGGCATTTGAAGGCATAGACGACGTTAGTCTCTTTTAAAGCGTTCTGTTTTGTGTCTGGAGAGTTTCTCATGAGTAGGCTGGCCGTTTTTCTGGTTTTATAGTAAATCGTCAGTTGTATCCTCTGATTTTTGTCTGTAGGGATAACGTTTCTATTAACAATATCTTTCAGGACCCTTTCCTCCGTTTTATGAGCTGTGGAAAAGAAGTTCCTGTAAAATAGTCTAATAGGGGGTATAGGTGTTGTGTTAGTTGTCTCTTCAGAGGTTGCATGGCTTTTCACTTTCCTTCTTATGATGTCTTCGACGAAACCATTGGAGAAGCCGTTATTGACTAGGACCTGCCTTACCCTACAGAGTTCTTCGTCGACTTGCTTCCATTCTGAGCTGTGGCTGAGAGCACGGTCGACATATGCGTTAACAACACTCCTCTTGTACCTGTCTGGGCAGTCGCTGTTGGCATTTAGGCACATTCCTATGTTTGTTTCCTTAGTGTAGACTGCAGTGTGGAAACCTCCGCCCTTTTCCATGACTGTTACATCTAGAAAGGGCAGCTTCCCATCCTTTTCCATCTCGTAAGTGAAACGCAGCACGTTTCTTTGCCCTCCTGACTTTGATCTCATTAAACGTTTCCGTGTCATCTGCCCTTCTCTTCCTTATTTCTATGGTCTTCCTAAGACTCATAAACCTGGTGTTCCTCTTCGTCCTATCATTTCTTCACGGGGCTCTGTCAGCTATCCTCTTGCCTCCTGGCTCGCTAAAACCCTGACACCTTACCTTGGCACTTTTTCCCCTGCCCACCTTCGTCACTCTCAGGACTTCATAGAAAGACTGCGCCTGCAACCCTCTTGTAAAATGCTTAGTCTTGATGTCGACTCTCTGTTCACTAATGTTCCGCTCGATGACGTTCTCTCTTTCCTCAGACAGAAGGCGTCAGACGGTCTCTTTCCTCTCCCACTTCCCACTGACGTTTTCCTCGATCTCATTAGACTCTGTGTTGAATCTAACTCTTTCTCTTTCAACGGTAAATATTACACTCAAACTTTCGGTGTCGCTATGGGTTCCCCTCTCTCCCCTGTTCTTGCTAATTTCTACATGGAATACTTCGAAACTGTTCTTCTTCCTTCTATTGATACTCGTCCCTCTCTCTGGCTTCGCTATGTTGATGACATTTTTGCTTTATGGCCTTATGACCTTAATCTTTTCCAGCCTTTCCTCGCCTCTCTTAACAATCTGGCTCCTTCTATCCATTTCAAAGTGGAGTGGGAATCTAATTCCCTCCTTCCTTTTCTTGATGTTCATGTTCACAGCTCTGTGTCTGGGTTCTCTTTCTCTGTCTACCGTAAACCCATGCATAGTGGCATGTACATTCACTTCTTTTCCTACCATCCTCTTTCTGTTAAGAAAAGTGTCCTCGTCTCTCTCTTCCTCCGCGCTCTACGCATTAGCGACCCTCAGTTTCTTGATTCTGAAATTGCCTTTATCTACAAATCATTCTCTCGCCTTGGTTATCCTTTGCATTTCATCAACTGTGCCCACTCTCAAGCTAAACGAAATTTCTTTCATCCTAAACCTGCTTCCAACACTAGTAGCACTGTACTATGCCTTCCTTTCATATCTGAACTCAAAACTTTTACCAATACCTTTCGTCCTCTTGACATTAAACTCGCCTTTCGACAAACTAACACACTTCGTAGCAATCTAGTTCACACTGCTCCTCCTGCTTCTAATGCTGCTGGTGTCTACTCTATTTCCTGTTCATCTTGTCCTCTCCAATACTTTGGCGAAACTGGCCGTACACTGAATGACAGACTTAAAGAACACAAGAGAAGTGTTATGTCTGCAGACACTAACAATGCTCTCTTCTGCCATGTGAGGGATTCTAATCATCCCATTGATTGGTCTTCCTCCAAAATAATCTTTCCTGCCTCTACTCTACACAGACGCCGTCTTGTAGAATCGGCTCTTATTAACAATGTACCCAACATGAACTGGAGTCCTGGCTTTGTTGCTGTGGACTCTTCCCTTTCACAGTATATACTCAAATGCTCTAATCTTTCTAACAAACGTGACTTAACATAAGCTTTCCCCCTTCCATTTCTTTCTTTCCCTTTCTTTCTCTCTTCTCCCTTTTTCTGTTCATTGTCTTCTACGCTCCCTTGCTATCCTCTTCTTATTCCTATTACTATCTTTTTCGGTGGTTATAATAGGAGCTGCCTCGTATGGGCCAATAGGCCTGCTGCAGTTCTCATTACTACTATCCCCTACACCTGACTTTCCTCCTCAGCTCTCTCTTGCCTATTTAATGCCTGTCCCTACCTGTCCTCATCACAATCGACTTGAGAATGGTCCAGGACGGACCGAAACGTCGTCGTCCCTTCAATTTCTAGTGTGTGGTCTGGTCAACATACTTCGGCCACGTTATTGTGACTCATCGCCTTCATACCTATGTACTTAGATTGAAGGTTACATCCTTCGTGGGATGATTGTTCACTTGAGAATGAACCATGGAGGTTCGAAACGTTGTGCAAATTGTATAAATAAGTGTAATACACTCTATAGTAAATCACTTCTTTTCTTCACCTTAAAAGTACGAAAATGAGTTTTGGAGAACTCCTATTTCAACTAAGCCCTGATGCTAAGAAAATAGTTAGAGGGATAGAAGCCCTAAACCAGAAAATAATAAATACAGAATATGCGGACATATTCAATGAAACATATATATATATATATATATATATATGTTTCATATAATATATATATATATATATATAAACATATATATATATATATATATATATATATATATATATATATATATATGTCGTACCTAGTAGCCAGAACTCACTTCTCAGCCAACTATTCAAGGCCCGATTTGCCTAATAAGCCTAGTTTTCCTGAATTAATATATTTACTATAATTTTTTTCTTATGAAATGATAAAGCAACCCTTTTCTCTATGTATGAGGTCAATTTTTTTTTATTGGAGTTAAAATTAACGTAGATATATGACCGAACCTAACCAACCCTACCTAACCTAACCTAACCTATATTTATAGGTAAGGTTAGGTTAGGTAGCCAAAAAAAGCTAGGTTAGGTTAGGTTAGGTAGGTTAGGTAGACGAAAAAACATTAATTCATGAAAACTTGGCTTATTAGGCAAATCGGGCCTTGAATAGTAGGCTGAGAAGTGCGTTCTGGCTATTAGGTACGACATATATATATATATATATATATATATATATATATATATATATATATATATATATATATGCGAACAAGCCTGAATGGTCCCCAGGACATGATAAATATATATATATATATATATATATATATATATATATATATATATATATATATATATATATATATATATATATATATTGTGACGGTAAAGTGTTAGTGTTGACGTTCGGCAGTCCTCCAATGGCAGGTGGCAATGCCTTGTCACACTTACAGAAAAAAAAGAGACTGCTTGCCTGTTTGTCTGTTGTAAGGTAATGGGAAGACACACAAAACACAAAATATAAACAATGAAATTTTAATTACTTCAGAAAACAAGATATGAACAAAGACAATCCCATGGCTTACGTTAAATTCAAAACAAGTCAACAAACAAAACATAAATAATTAATAGATGTGAAATTTACTCTAAAACAAAATGAAGTGCAATACAATAATAATATTAATCAGGTACTGAGAATACTGGCTTGAGCTGCCACCTCCCTTAGTACACGACAGCCAGGGCTTAGTCTACCAGAGAGAGATGTCAACTTCTAAGAGCACAGAGACATTCTGAGGAGTATGGCGTGAGCTGGCCCAGACGTCGACTCAGGTAGAGGGCGTGAGTGCAGGTGCAGGTGCGGTCGATGATACACCAGCCAATCAGGAGCAGGCAAGCGGAGAATGGGTAGTTTGCTCGTTGACGATGGGCGGAGCCGGCGTGTCGGGTGGTGCAAGGTACTCTTTGCTTCCTGGGCAAAACGTTTTGTGATACTGGTGGACGTATCTTCAATATAGTATCTTGTACTTGTAGAATGACGTGAATGATACAGGGAAGAGCAGGCTCAATCTCTCTTGGAAGAGATTATCGTCACAATATATATATATATATATATATATATATATATATATATATATATATATATATATATATATATATATATATATATATATATATATATATATATATTGTGATGATAATCTCCTTCAAGAGATTGAGCCTGCTCTTTCCTCCTAAGTTCGTCGCTATACAGCCCTATACAACTAATATGGAAGAAATATCCAACAAATACAACTCCAAGGTTTGCCAGAGAGCAAACGTATTCAGCACCAGGAACTCCTGCTCCCCCCTCCGCCACTCGAACTACCAAACTACCTGTCTGTCGCCTGCTCATCGCTGATTGGCTGGTGGTCAGTCGCACCTGCTCCCTACCCACCACACTACCTGATGTCTGGGGCCACCACGACCTAGAGACCTCAGAATATCCAGTGCTTTCAACAAGTTAACACGTCTCGTTGGTAGACTAAGCTCTGGCTTACGTGTACTAAGAGAGGTGGCAGCTTAAAGCCAATATTCCTGCATCCATATTTTGCATTGTTTATTGTTCACTTGTTATTACTCACTTGTCTTAATGTAACTTTTCATTTTGCCATTTGATTATTCTTATTATTTTGATTGATTGATTTTATGTTCCAATTTGTATGTCCATTTTATTCATGTTTTGCTTTTCTAACGTAATTAAAATCTCATTGTTAAATTTACTTGTGTTTTGTGTGTCTTCCCATTACCTTACCACAGATGAAGTTCCAGATTTTCTCTTTTTTGTTTCTATATGTGACGAGGCCATACCCCTAGCTTTTGAAACAGCCGAACACCAACGCGTTACCGTCACAATATATATATATATATATATATATATATATATATATATATATATATATATATATATATATATATATATATATATATATATATATGTCGTACCTAGTAGCCAGAACGCACTTCTCAGCCTACTATGCAAGGCCCGATTTGCCTAATAAGCCAAATTTTCATGAATTAATTGTTTTTCGACGACCTAACCTACCTAACCTAACCTTAACTGTTTTGGCTAGGTTAGGTTAGGTAGGGTTGGTTAGGTTCGGTCATATATCTACGTTAATTTTAACTACAATAAAAAAAAATTGACCTCATACATAATGAAATGGGTAGCTTTATCTTTTCATAAGAAAAAAATTTGAGAAAATATATTAATTCAGGAAAACTTGGCTTATTAGGCAAATTTGGCCTTGCATAGTAGGCTGACAAGTGCGTTCTGGCTACTAGGTACGACATATATATATATATATATATATATATATATATATATATATATATATATATATATATATATATATATATATATATCATATGTATATATATCATATGTATATATATCATATGTATATATATCATATGTATATATAATATGTATATATACAGTATGGACAGAATGGACCTACATACTGTATGTATGTAGGTTCTACATACTGTATGTATGCTACAGTATGGACCTTAAGCTACTTTTTGGTGAACATGAAATTGATTCGCGAGAAGGCGTCCAACAGGGTGACCCCCTTGCTCCTCTCCTTTTCTGCTTAGTCATCAAACAAGTCACAGAGGTCCTGTCCAGCGAGCTTAACATCTGGTTCTTGGATGATGGTACCCTAGCTGGTTCCCAAGACTCCCTGGAGGACATCAGAAAAATCCAGGAGCAAGGTGCAGTTTTAGGCCTCACCCTGAACCCTTCTAAATGTGAAATAATATGTTCCAACCAGGGCATCGTAGGGAGAATAGAGGGTCTTCTGACAAATATCCATAAAACTAAACCTGAAGACAGCACACTCCTAGGAGCTCCCCTGGGGTTGAAAGCCATCGAGGATGTCCTTGATAAGAAAATCGCCGACCTTAAGAGGATGGATGGGAGTATTGAGGATATTGCAATCTACCTCATCACCAGATGTCTGTCCCTCCCCAGGTTAACCTACTGTCTGAGGTGTTCAACTTTTTACAGCAGCCAAAAACTAAGTGAGTATGACCGGTTACTGAAATCAATGCTAGAAAAAGCCCTTAGCCTCTCTCTTGATGACCTACAGTGGAAACAAGCCTCTCTTCCCGTAAGACTTGGGGCCTCGGAGTTCGAACAGCAACGCAAATCGCTGTTACCTGTCTCTGCAGGTAATCCAGCCTATGGTTGTAACTCTATACTTCAGTATAAATACTCCTTGGCACAAAAATGGTAACCAATCACTGACCTGTCATTGCGTCTTGCACGCTAATGACAACCAAACACTCTACCAACTCCCTACAAGTAGTCAATAAGAACTTCTTTTCCACATCTGGAAGTTCACTACCCTGACATCTTCAGGTTTTCCTAGAATCGTCTACTAGGGTCTTCCACAGCTCTCCCGGCTGCTACACCATGAATTATTCCTTGAGCAACAATGGTGCTTCACCACTGGAATTACAGAAGCATGTGAAACTTCATTCCACTGCTCCTCTTCTCACAGCTTAAGGTCCTGCTCCTCACTGTATGGCTGCTCTTCCTCAGAGCTCAGTGCCTTCCACAACCTTGGAGTCTCATCAACTACTCCCTCTCTGCTGGCTTTGAAGTTCTCAGCAAATCCTTCCCCAGACAAACCTGTAACCCATTTACATGCCAGTAAAAATGTTCCTCTACAAACATATAACTAACATAAAGTTCACAATAAATGTTTCACTTAACATCTCCCTGCTTTCTACATGCTGTGAGGTGACTCCCCCACGTTTGGGCTGGTCCATTTTCTGCCCTCCCTGGGAGCCTTCCGCTTCCCGGGCGGCCCTCTCACTCAGTCGCCCACCAGTGGTTGGAGTGGATAAATGTCGCTCTGCCCTCCGAGACGTTCCTCCATCTTTACTCTCTTATTTTGGCCTTCTGCCTCATCAAAACATGCCTAATGTACTCACAAACAATTACTATGATCGCTGGGCACACAATCAAATACAGACAATCACTATTAACTAGTTAAATTTGGGCTTACCACAATAAGGTCTCCTGCAGGGCGCTCTTCCTCTCGGTGGTGCCTGACGAGGGCGCTCCCATGGCCCATGAAAATGTCTCTGGGTGGCTTCACAACTCTTCTTGCCGTCCGTGACTTGAGACCACACGTTCCCAGCCCGATTCCACAACTGAAACGTCTTCACACTTCCTTCCTCTTGAAGGTATATCAACTAGGGGTTCCTCTCTGACAGGAGCTCAACGGAGTGCAACTTCCCTTCACGATGTCTGGTGCTCAAGTGAGCTCAAGCTCCTCTCAAGCGAGCCTCACACCTCCAGCAAACTCTCCACATCTCATGTCAAGTCATTTACTTTGTGACGATAATCTCTTTCAAGAGAGATTGAGCCTGCTCTTCCCTACTTTAAGTTACGCCAAAGACACAAATATAAGATGCTACATTCAAGATACGTCACCAGTAGCACAAAACGTTTTGACCAGGAGGCAAAACGTATTCAAGATCCCCCTACTCCACACACCCTCCACGCGCTAGCTCGTCATCAAACCAGCTAACTACCCTTCACCAGCTTGCCTGCCTCTGATTGGCGACTCGCCAGCCACGCATCTGCACACAGCACCTCAGCGCCCTCTACAAGAATCGACGTCGGAGCCTGACCAGCTATCCACTTCAGAATATTCCTTATGCTCTTACGGATGACATCTCTCTCTGGCATACTAGCTCATTAGTACGTATACGAAGGGAGGTTTCAGCTATAGCCGATATTCTCAGCACCATTTTAACATTGTATTTTGTATTTCACATTGTCATTACATTTTCTTTATTATTTAACTGTAATTTAACTTCCCGAGATTTGTCTTTATTTTCATTTATGTTTAAAGTAAATATATTAAAGTTTCATTGTTCATATTTTGTGTTTTACGTGTTCCTCCATCTAACTTATCACAGACAACAGGCACGCAGTCTATATTTTGTTTAAAGTGTGACCAGGCTTTGACACCTGCCATTGGAGGACTGCCGAACATCAACACTCCAACACTTTCCCGTCACAACTTATATTCTTGATCACTGCCCATACTCTTAAACTATTTATCAAATCTAACCAATTATTTTACGTATGTACCTCCATGTCTATATTTCTTTCACCTCTTATTTAGGTCAGGTCTTGCAGAATAACTCTCAAGGGAGACTCATTTTTCAGCTACCTGGGATCATAACAGGAGGTAGAATAACATCCCCAGCCGCCCCCACCAACTCGTCCTGTGTCAGCATAACTGGAAAATCCCCCTTCTTGAATATATTCACACAGTCAGCCGCGACCACGACGCAGTGCAGCCGCCAGGTGACCTTACTGACCACAACCATAACATGGACGGGGCTGACTTCTTTACAAACATCCAATTGTAAACCCTATCGGGGACAACGAAGAAGGAACACTTCACGCCAGGGACAACGTCGAAGTCCGGGTGTCGTCAAGCATCCCCGCACAGTGGGCGGTTGTGACCTTGTTTCACCGGACACTCAGCACTTTCTCAAACCGCCTGGTCAACAGCTCATCCAACAATTCAAACGGCGCTCCATGCACCGCCACGTAAGTCAGTCACACTCAGGTTAACTACCCTGAATGATTCCCGCCCCATCAGGCAGAGGGAAATAACGCCTCTCACACCGATCGAGGAACTCTTGAAACACAACTTGACGGTGAAATTCAGCCACCTCTCAACGATCCTGAAGAAGCTACACACCAATCAGATCGGCCAACTTGACATGGAGCACGTCCATCAAAGCTAGACCAACCAGCGTTTGGTCCACTGGCCGGGAAAACGCTAAACCAGCCGAAGTGGATCTCTTCAGGGGAGGCAAACGCGTACCCATCTTGTAAGACTCACTTTAAACGGGCAGGCCACCAAAGCATGCCCGCAAGCTCTATACGTCCATCTCCATCTCTGGCCGCGCACCAGTCTTCCAACGTTGTCTGGTCTGCGGTCTGCGTGTCTGGTAATCCATGTTGTTAACCGTAAAGTTTCGAAGTGCTGTTGGCTCTGGGTGAAAGTTTGTCTAACAGTGTTGCTGGAAAACCTAGATGACTGCCGGGTTCATGAAGTTTCTGTCGTTGTGAGTAAATGTGTTTGAAAGTGGTGTACTTGCTTCTCTTGACTTTGTTAATAAAGTTACAAAAATTCTTGAGAGTTTGTTTTTGTGCTGTTTTGCCATTATTACTAGGCATGTCAAGGGCAAGGGGTGATCATCGACCAGGCTAATGAGTACGTGATTGCAGAGTATAGTGAGGCCGAAAAGTACGTGGCCATGTCTGTGCTGGTTTTGTATGAATCTGTTTTGGTAGCGTGTGATACGTCTCCTGGATCGCATGGATGGAGTAATAGAGTATCTTCTGTGGGTGATGAGCAGTGTTTGTTGAAGCCGCCGCATGTGTGACTGTCTTGTCTAAGGTGTAGCTGGGTGTCAATGACCCCCGGGCGTCTTGCTATCATATGTGAATGTTAGGTCTGTCTCTTGCACGTTCTGTGAATGCTGCCCAGTCAGCTCTGCTGTATGGTAAACGTGGGAGGCCTTGAATGAGGATAGAGTTTTTTGGGATACAGAGAGACAGGAATGTGGTCCGAACCTATGAAGGGGTCGAGAGTTGTGTGGTGTAGGTAGACTTTTTCCACCTTAGGGAAAGTCCTAAGGTGGGTCAGAGATTTATTATTATTAACATCTTTATTGACAAAATTTAATTACAATTTTGCCTAATCTGAGGAATTCAATTAAGTCTTATTGGAGTGAGGATAATGCTGGTATTCACTGTCACACAGGACAGAGGATCATACACAAGGCAATTGGTCTGAACTGTAGGTTGAAGCCCATGTATCATGGTTACTATCAACGTTTCAATGTACGAATATGTAAATATAACTTTCTATTGGTCACTGCCACATAAGGGCAGGGATGGGTTCATAAGAGATGCAACTTAAGATTAATATTAATAAAATTGTTCTTATTTCTTTCAAATGGACAAACGAATTTTGGATAAATTAAACAAATCCACAAGGGCCGTGACGAGGATTTGAACCTGCGTCCGGGAGCATCCCAGACACTGCCTTAATCGACTGAGCTACGACAGGGTAAAGTAGTTGAAACCGAAGTTCTACTGAACTTACTGGATCCTGCAACCTCTCCGAGGCACAAACCAGGATTTTACACAACTCCCCCCCTGCACTCGAGCTATGTCAATAGGCCGTTTGGATAAATTGTTAGGATGTCGTCCAGTACTCCAGATTCAATGAAACAGTAACACATTTGGTGGTACAATAGGCCAGGAGGTTTAAAATCTTCTATGGTTTCACATTCAACAATATAGTGTTCTAGTGAATGCATTAAAGGTTTGTCACAGAGTTTACAATCTGAACATTTGGGTAGTGGCTCAGCCTCACTAACCTGCCAGATGTTCCTATACCCAAGGCGAATTCACGCAATGACTACATCATATTGCCTGGTCTGGCTACTGTGCTGATCATACAAATGCCTATTATTACAAAAGTTGTCATAGCTTTTAATACTGCAGCTTTCAGGTCTCTGGCCATGTCTTAATTCTAATAAACCTGAAGTAATTTCTTTAATTTCTATGTTTCTAATAATTTCATTAGATAATGCAAAGTCACAATCAGTGTTTTCTTTCCTGCAATCCTAATTGGCCAATTGATGTACGAAATCATATTTTCCAATTCCATCATGGGGATGGGATCCACACAAATTTTATACAATGGTTATTATCATTGGCAAAAATTACTTTCCATTTAATATTACAAGCATAAATTGTGATGGGTTATTTAAAGACTGCAGAGCACTTTAAGTCACAAAATATCACCCCACCCCCATGGAGCTTAATGTATTTAGTAGCTAGATAAATACCCAATAGCTCAGTCTGTCGTGCTTTCCCAGTCGTTCAATCTCTGTGTACTAGGCATGATCATTTAATTCCCTTTATATACTGCACATGCACAATCTTTTCTACGGGTGCCTAATTGCACAGATCCATCAGTAAAGGCATAGGATTCAGTTGGTTTGAGATTTTGAAGATGACTGTCAATAGTTTCTAGTGTTATACATCTCATAGTTTGTTATACATTTGTTTTACACTGATGAGTGTATAATGTATAGAGACCTGCACATTTTTCCAAGGGGGAATATAGTGAACAGTTTTATCAGGACAAAGAGACATTCAGTTTCATAAGATTATTGGCACAACAACTGAGCCACACACTGTAAGGCGCTTTTTGCGGATTGATTGAACAGTCAGAATTGTTTAGAATGGATCTCAATTTAATTTGAATAGAGTTGGGGGAACCATTATTTTTCAAAGTTTTGGCACAAAATGTTGTTGTTGTTAAAGATTGGCTACCTGGAACTTTTTGTTCTAGGTAACACGGGCTATGGTGAGCCCGTATGGCACAAAACATAGTTTTATGTTGAACTATTCTCTCGTAAATAGAAGGTAATCTTAGTTCCGTTCTCATGTTAACAATTCTGACAGTTCTAGGACAACCCAGGATGATGCACATGGCATTTTTTTGTACTACATCTAGGCCTTGTAGTTGTTTAGGTGTTAAATTAAGAAGATGCAAGGCATAATAATCAAAAACAGATCATATAAAGGCAACATAAAAACTACGAGCATATCTTATGTTAATTCCAAATCCTTAACTCACAAGAGTTTTGAGAGGTTTAAGACGCTCAACAAGTTTTTGCGAAGGTTGCTGATGATATTTGTATCAGTAACCTCGATTCCAAACTATCTATAAGACTCAAAAGTCTCCACGGGCACTCCATTAATAGTATAGTTAACATGAAGAGAAAGGGGAAAAAAGAGCTCTTGTATTATCAACAGAGATTATGAGGCCACATTCTACTACTTTATTGGCCCCCTCCCCGCTCAGCTCGTTGTCGCCGTGTGGGGGCTTAGTGGGCGGCTGCCGGAGTGTGATGCTCCTTGGGACAGTCCTCTGTCCTTTTCTAGCCTTGTGCTCCTGCTGCCGTCCTCTCCAATTCTGCTGGGCATCTTTTCCTTTTCCTTCTGTTTCGTTTTTCTCCCCCCTCTTCTCCTATCTGCCTGCCGTTTCCTACCGACCTTTTGCTCGTTCTGGTTCTTCCCTTGGACTTCTTCTATTTTGACGCCCGGGTGCTTGAGGAGGCATACTCATGCACCCGTAGAACTGCAGTACCTGACGTAGAGAGCGAGGGGAACCTTTTATTGTCAATCCCCACTTCGTCACTGAACCCGATCTCGACGGACTGTCGGTTTCTTAAGGTGGCGTTTGTGGGGCGTATACTCGCGACGCACCCCTAGGAGGCCCCGACAAGATCGGCAATAGCTTCTTGTTGGGTGTCCTGCCTCTAATTGTGGCTCCATGGTGGGTGTGGGGGCACATTCGTGAGTGAATTCTTTCTTTCGTCAAGATGATTACCCCTGCTTCGGCTTCTTCTGGTTTACCTTCTCAGGCTCGTGGGGTGGGCGACCAAGCCCCCGAGTCGGTCCGTATTGGAAGACCGGGCTCTGTAGCCTCCGCTGCATTGGGCCCCGACCTTGCTCCTCCTTTGGCCTCTCTGACTCCTTCCTCTAGCTCCCCTCCCTCCTCTGTGGTTGGGTCGAGCCCCAAGCCCCCAGTGGTGACTACCTCGTCCCCTGGCGTGGCTCCTTCTCTAGTTGTAACTACTGCGCCTTTTAACCCCTCTCTCTCTGGGGGTTCTCACCGCCGTCTTCGTCACGGCCGCCCTCGCTCGATTCCTTCCAGTTCTGCTACCTATCAAGCCTTGTTTGGTCCCGCTTCGTGGGCCAAATATTTTGATCTCCTCCCTCTTGATTCTGCGCCTCCTGACGATTTCTCCCTCCATCGACATCTCATTGATTTTTGGATGCCTCCATTACTTTCAACCCCACTCGTCTCGGTACACGTGTCGTTGCTGCTCCTCAGGATGCTGCTTCCCGCTTGGCTGCCTTATCCTGCCTTGGCGAGACCCCCGTTCGGGTCTCGAAGAACGTTCAGTTGAATGCCAGTGTTGGCACTATTTTGCTCCCGCCCCATGTTGCGACCGGTGTTCGGGATCTGCGCGACTGCCACGACGATATTCGACATATCCTCGCTGCCCAGGGCCATTCTATTCTCCAGGTGGACACGTTTACTCGTCCCCCTCGTGGTAGTCGCCGTCAACCCCTCCGGGTTGTGAAGATTACCTTTGATGGTAGGACCCTTCCACCCTCTGTCATTCTTGCTGGTGCCAGGTGCTCTGTCCAGGAGTACATTCCTTCTCCTCGGCTCTGCAACAAGTGCTGGAGGTTTGGGCATGGTGCCCTCCGCTGCTCCGGGACTGTCTCTCTCTGTCCTTTGTGTGGTGGCGAAGGTCACTCTAAGTCGGAGTGCGCTTCTCCCCAGGCTCGTTGCCTCAACTGCGGTGAGGCCCATCCTACCTTCTCCCGTGCGTGTGTCCATTACAAGCTTGAGGCAGCCGTCCTCAACTTGAAGCACCGGGAGCGTTTATCTTTTCCTGAGGCGAGGCGCCAGGTTCGCCGGCTCCCGCCTTATGCTAATATCTCTTATGCTCGCGTGTTGCGCTCTTCCTCTCCTCGTCCTTCCCGCCTTCCTCAGACTCACAACCGTTTCCAGGCCTTGGACCCTGATGCGCCCACTGCCCCCTCCTCTGTCCCTTTGGGTTCTCTCCCGAAGGATCCTCCTCCTGGTCCTCTGTCTGGGGTTCCCCTTCCTTCTACCCGGTCTGTCGTGTCTTCTGTGTCTTCTTCCTCGTCCCCCTACGTTCCTCCTTCCCATCCTCTTCCTCCATCTATCGGCTCTCCCCGCCGCCTGTCGGTGCGGGCGGATGTCCATCGCTCTCCTAACGGCCGTCGTGTGTGCTCTCGTTCGGCTTCTCCTGTTGAGACACTGGAATCCGTTGCCCGGTACGTAGTTGCTGGGACACCGGTCTCTTTAAGTCAGAAGCGTAAGCCTGGCTCCTCTCCTTCCTCTTCCCCGGCGGGTAAGAAGGCTTCGCTTTCTTCCTCAGCTCCTCCTTCTGGCTCTGTTGCTCCTTCCCCTCCCGTTTCAGTGCTTGCGCCCCCTGTTCCTGCTATGGAGGTTTCTTTGGCCCCTGCTTCCCTTTCGGTTGCTGCTCTTGCTGGGGTGCGCTCCTCTCTTTCTACTCCCCCTCCTCCTGCTGCTGTCCTTGACTGCTCCTCTCCGTTGTCTCCTCCTCCTCCTCCTCCTCCTCCTCCGGACCCTGCCCGCCCACCTCTGATCTGTTCTCCCGTTTCCTTCCCTCCGTCTTTGCTCAGTTTACCCATGCCCCCTAACCCTGACTTTGCTGACCCTGATCCCGACCCTGATATTCTTTAACGTGCTCTGTTGGTCTTTCGCCTTTGTTTCTTCCTTGTTCTCTGTTTTTGTCCTTTCTCTTCTCGTCGTTGTCCATTCTTCAATGGAACGTTCGAGGTTATTACGCCAATTTCCTCGAACTCCAACTTCTGGTTTCGCGGTTTTCGCCCCTTTGTGTCTGTCTCCAGGAGCCGATGCTTGGTGCTCGTCCTGGTCGTTTTCGTGGCTATTCCTTTCTCTCCCCCCCCCCCCCAGCCATTGCTGGGGCTTCTAATTCTTCTGCTCTCTTGATTCGGGCTGATGTTCCCTTTGTTCCTTTACTTTTTCCTTCGCCTCTCCATTGTTCTGCTGCTCGTATCTTTGTGGGGAAATGGTACACAGTTTGTTCCATTTATCTCCCCCCGAGTGTCCCGCTCTCTCTTCCTGATTTGAAACACCTCCTAGACTCCTTGCCGGAGCCTGTGCTCCTGCTGGGTTACTTCAATTGTCGTCATTCTCTTTGGGGTGACGTTCTGACGAATACCCGGGGTCGCCTCCTTGAGCCGTTTCTCCTCTCTTCTTCCCTGTCTCTTCTGAATTCTGGTGAGCCCACTCATTTGGACTCTCGAACTCGCACCCTTTCTTGTCTTGATCTTTCTCTCTGCTCTTCTTCTCTTTACTTAGATTTCACATGGCAGGTTCTTGATGACCTCCATGGAAGTGATCATTTCCCCATCCTTGTTTCCTTTTTCTCTTTTCGCCCTTCCCTCTCTTTCCCTAGGTGGCAGTTTGCTAAGGCGGACTGGACCCTATTTTCCCTCAGTGCTACTCTCTCTGACCTCTCCCTTCTGCCCCTCTCTCGCGCTCTCCTCCTTTTTCATGACACTGTCTTCGACGCTGCCCTCCGCTCTATTCCTCGCTCTTCCTCTCGGGGTCCACGGAAGTGCGTTCCCTGGTGGAATGCGGACTGTGCTCGGGCTGTCCGCTGTAAGCGTGCAGCCTGGAAGAAGCACCGCCGTAGGCAGACGACCGATTCTTTTCTTTTCTTTCGGAAAGCGAGTGCGGTGGCCCGTAGGGCCATCCGTACGGCTAAACGTGAATGTTGGGCATCTTATGTCTCGACAATTACGTCCGAAACCCCTCTGGCCCAGATCTGGAAGCGTATCCGCAAGATAGCGGGTAAGTTCGTTCCCGATGTTTCACCGGTCCTTCACCTCCATGATACTCTTGTGGCGGACCCGTTGCAGGTCGCTTCCGAACTGGGTTCCCACTTTTCTTCTGTTAGCTCTGGTCTTCATCTTCCCCAATCTTTCCTTCTTCGTAAACCTGTCCTTGAGTCTCGTCCTTTAGATTTCTGCACTCATCTTCAGCTTCCCTATAATGATCCCTTCTCTCTCTCTGAACTTCGTTCTGCCCTGGCCCTCTGCGGTTCTACGGCGGCGGGCTCCGATGGTATTCATTATGAGATGCTTCGCCATCTCCCTCCGAGCACGTCTCAGTATTTACTGAGTCTGTATAATCGGATCTGGGAGTCGTCGTCAGTCCCTGAGGACTGGCTCGATGCCGTTGTCCTCCCTGTTCGCAAACCGGGGTCTCTGGGTACTTCCCCTAAGGACTTTCGCCCTATTGCTCTCACGAGTTGTGTCTGCAAACTCTTTGAACGTATGGTTAACGTTCGTCTGATGTGGTTCCTGGAACACCATCACCTCCTCTCCCCTTCTCAATTTGGTTTCCGCAAGTGCCGCAGCACGACAGATGTCCTGGTGAACTTGGAGGTCTATATTCGTACTGCTTTTGCTGCGAAGACCTCCGTTGTTGCCGTCCTTTTTGACCTGGAAAAGGCTTACGACACCACTTGGCGTTATCATATCCTATCTCAACTTCATTCTTTTGGCCTTCGTGGTCATCTCCCTCTCTTTCTCCGCAGCTTCCTCTCTCGTCGTTCCTTTCGGGTGCGCCTTGGTACCGCTCTCTCTCCCTCTTTTCAGCAATACGAAGGTGTGCCCCAGGGTAGTGTTCTGAGCACTAATCTTTTTCTGGTTGCCCTCAATGGTCTTCTTTCCTCTCTTCCTTCTGGTGTCTTCTCCGCTCTCTATGTCGATGATCTTACCCTTTGTTGTCAGGGTGATGATTCGCCTCTCCTTCAACGCCGGCTTCAACTTGCGATTGATGCCGTGTCGTCTTGGGCCACAGGTCATGGCTTCAAGTTCTCTACTTCTAAGACTTGTGCCATGACTTTTACGCGGAAACGGGTTGTTCTTCGTCCCTCTTTGTCACTTTATGGTCATCCCCTTGAATACAAAGATTCCGCGAAGCTTTTGGGGTTATTCCTTGACACTCGTTTGTCTTGGTCTCCCCATATCTCTTACTTCCGTGTTGAGTGCTCTAAGTCCCTTACCCTCCTTCGGGTCTTGTCCCATACTTCTTGGGGGGCAGATAGGCGCACTCTCCTTGCTTTACATTCCTCTCTCGTCCTGTCTAAGCTCGATTATGGTTGCCCTGCTTACTCGTCTGCTTCTCCTTCTACTCTTCGCCGTCTTGATGCTTTGCACCATACTGGGTTGCGCCTCAGTTCTGGTGCCTTTCGTTCGACTCCCGTCCTTAGCTTGTATGTTGACACTGGCTTCCTGTCTCTCCAGGACCGCCGTGATCGCTACTGTCTTCGCTATCTTGCGCGGTCCTTGCAACATCCTTCCTCTCGCCTCTGTCGTGCTTTAACTTTTACCCCTCCTGCGGTTCCTGTTCCTCTTCACCACCTCCCTCTTTCTGTCCGGTTATCTCGCCTACAGGATTCTCTTTCCGTTCGTATTTCTGATGTTTCTCCTCGTGTTGTTCCTTCTTTGCCCCCGTGGAGGGTCCCTCTTCCGCGGTTTTGTACATCCTTGACTCGTATCACTAAAGCTTTTACCCCTCCTACAGTTCTAAAACGCCTTTTCCTCGAGCACTTTTCTTCTCACTCCCGCTCCGTTTCTGTCTTCACCGATGGGTCTAAGTCAGCGGACGGTGTTGGCTACTCTGTTGTTTTTCCTGATCGCACTTATATGTGTCGCTTGCCTCCGGAGACTAGCATCTTTACAGCGGAACTTTATGCTATTCTCTATGCTCTTCGTCTCCTGCTTTCTCGTTGTCAGTCTTCCTTTGTGGTTGTTGTTGACTCTCGTAGTGCCCTCATGGCTCTCGGGTGCTTTAATCCAGTTCATCCGGTAGTTGTCGAGATCCAGCATTGGCTGTTTCTCGTTCACAGTAAATTTAAGTCGGTTGAGTTTTGTTGGGTTCCCAGCCATATTGGCGTGTCTTTAAATGAGCGTGCGGATGCTGCCGCTAAGGAAGCTGTCCGCTCTTGTCCCATCTCTCGTAAAGGCATTCCGTATTCCGACTTTTACCCGGTTATCCATTCCTCAGTCCTTACCCGTTGGCAGGCTTCTTGGTTGTCTGTTACTGGTAACAAGCTACGTACTCTTAAATGTTGTGTTTCCTCGTGGCCGTCCTCCTTCCACCGTAACCGGCGGTGGGAAACAGCTCTGGCGAGGTTGCGTATTGGCCATACTCGCTTAACCCATGGTCACTTGATGGAGCGCCGCCCTGCTCCTTATTGTCCTAGTTGCATTGTCCCTCTTACGGTCGTGCATGTCCTTCTTGAATGTCCTGACTTCCAGGACGAGCGTGTGTCTTGCTTTCCGACCGCCCCTCGCGGTCACCTGTCCCTCGATAGAATTCTTGGTGACTCGGATACTTTTGATATCGTTCGCCTTATGCGTTTTTGTTCTCGTATTGGCATCCTTGGTCATATTTAGCGCCTTCTGATTATTTTGCGTATTTGATGGTGCTACATAGCCTTCCCGGTTTGGTGCCTTCTTTTGATAATTACTTACTTACTTACTACTTTATTGGAAAATACATCAAGTAACGTTTGTAGTCTTAGTTTACTGTTTGCCATAAGACAAATATCATCAGCATAACATATAACAGTTTTAGTAGATTGTACAGGGATGTCATGGATAAGTTTGCACATAAGTATATTAAAGAGTGTGAGATTTTTCTCTACGCCTACCTCCCTTAGGAGGTGGACTACAAGTTTAAAGGCTGCTCACGGCAGTTAAGCATGAGTCCAATAGAAAAAGGAAAAGCGGGAGCAAACCGCCAGGCCTCCACCACCAGGGGTGAAAACCTGTCCACAATAGGCCGCTGGCTCCTCCTAGTTAAACAGGACGTTAAAACTAATAAAGGGTAACCGACGGGTTTTCACAATCAAATATTTATATTTGATGTGGCGCTATGAATTGGAATTCGAATTCCCAAGAACAGCCGTCATATCAAGATCACATCAACATTTAATAATAATATGCAGAAATATGGTTGAAGGGTTGACATCAAAGACCGTTTTCTATAACATAACAATTTATTAATAACAAGAGACTAACTACTACATTACCGAGTTTACGTTACGTTAATGTCAATCCAGTGGCACGATAACAAACAGCTAAATAGCAACCCTTGCTGTGAGGCTGCATACTGAACTAACCTGAACACAGGTGTGCCCACTGATGATGCAATATTGCAAAACAAAGAAAAATATCACAGACTAAGTTACACCACAGCGAATGGTTACGTTATTGTACATCAAGTGGCATTTGCAACACAACTATTCAACAGCCCCTCGAGAAGTGACAGCAGGCTCCATCTTGCTGACACTTCGGGCTGACAACATGAACTAACTGAACAAATGAAGGATATCCACTGAAGACAAAGACACAAGCAGGCAATCAATAGTGTCTCGGTTTCCCTGACAGCTACTATAATCACAAACTTAGGGGTCCTCCCGCCCCCCAGGAGAGACCCACGTAACTAGGTGGGTAGTCCAACAGTAACCCCCCCCCCCTATCACAACCCAGTGTGAACACTCTTTGCAACTCCCTACAAGAAGTTGCACTGTTGTAAACAGTAACAAAGACAGGCAAGGCGGGATTCTGGGACACAGCTCCACAGATCCCTAGATAACTCTACTCTCGTCACCAGACGACAACCAAAAGAAATTGCCTTAAGTGATTAATTACGTTAATTGACTGATCGCAGCAGTCAGCAACAAAGTACTACGATAATCACAAACAATTGTCTCACACTAGACAACAACAGGATGATACTCTACGTTAATCTTTAACACTTGTCTCTCTCTTGTTAACAATAACTCAAACATATATTACATCACACTTGACTCCTAGAAAGTATTCAGTGAGTAATTCTCAATTAAGGTCAAACGGACCACTAATTACATCCCCATTGAGTTACGTTAACTAAGCCTACCCTAACTTGGTTGCTTCTCCACAGTCTGTGTCAAAAAATTACTAGTGAGTGTTAATTATCCTAATTAAGTCCCTAATTACTTCTGAGCAATTAAATAACTGTCACCAGGACCGATAATTAATCATCCATAAATACGTCTTACTCCGCACTGCCTAAGCAGGTCTCATCAAACACTGTGAATTCACGGGAAAGGAGTTAATTACCCCTAATTAACAAGATGTGCCACTAATCCACTGTCCTCAGACAGGATATGATTAATACAATGATTTATGCTAGCTCCATGACCTCGCTTTACCGAGTCATCGGGGCTCTCCAATGTTAATTACTCCACTAATTAACCTGAGCCACTAATTGCTATACCCCAGAGAGGTAATTAGTCTCGAGCATATTACGTTAACACAAATACTGACAGACTCTGACAGATCCTCTCCCACTACGTGAATTCATGATGAGAAGGCTAATTACATAATTAGCTAGAGTGGTCAATTAATTGTCACATGGACAATTAATTGCTCCCGAGACGTATCTCACTCAAGCTCAACACTGTTCTCTCTTAACAGCCCTCACTCACTCCACAATACTAAGTGTGCACCCCTTATCCAGTTAATTACCCCTTACTTAACTCACTGAATCCTTAAGTCCTCCACACAACTTAAAGAAACAAAGTAACCCCAGCGTTACATAGGTCACACTACAATGGCATGCAACATCATAAAAGCATTGCCCACATATGGTTGCGGCTACTGCAACTCGCTAATTACTGTGCCCACTCAATAATGACACACGGTTGTGCAACACACAAGAGTATACTAATATTACTGCCCCCCTCTTCTTCTTGCACCCGTTGCAAAGGACTACTGTGAACACACACATACCTCAGCAAGGCAATTAACCCATCAATTGCCTGCTCTCATTAAGTACTGTGAATTCCCCTGAATAATCCTAGAGGTCCCTTAAACCCTCAACACAGTTCCTGGGGCAATAATATCGTATAAACTGAAACAATACTGCACAAACCTGCAACATAATGATGCCGTCAGCATACCCCACATGCTAATGACATCATTAGGCAATCAGTCAGCAATCACATCTATTGACTCACCACACAACACAGTACATAAACATGCAAATGAACACATAGAAATGGCATTCACATAATCAATGAAAATTATATCATCAGGTAAATGTACTGCCTACCTCTAATGATTATAATTTTGCGGTACTCTATGGCATTAATCCAGTCTGAACGATCATATAGAATCGACAGGCTGGATCACTTATATGGTAAATCTCTACACTGACCGGTTACATACTCTAGTCAGTCTACTATATATATATATACATTATGATACTACAGTGTGGTCCCGTGTATAATATCCATCTCCAGGTACCGCCCTATCAAACACCTGGATCCTACTGACAGCTGTCACTCAGCTGCTTCTCTAGCCTGGCGAGGCTCTGAGACAACTCTTACCGTGAATTTCCACCGGTATGCATCACACTGTAATAGTACTCATTTCTACTGCCCTCTTTCCCTTATTTTTTTCCTCATTTCCCAAGTCACTACCACACTAGCTGACAACACTTAGCTTGCTTGCTCCTCATGCGTCGACAAGATGTGGCCCTAGGCTGTCCCAGGAAAGTGGCCAAGGCATGTGGCCACCGCGTGGCCCACAGCGCCCCTCCCGAGCTGAGAGGGGGGGTGGGGTTTGGCCAGCGCGCGGGCAGGCGGGTGGGGTGGCTGGGCCATGTGGCCAAGCCATGTGGCCGGACCATGCAGCGGGTGGCCGGGGTGGCCCCCCGGGCATACACACGTGGTTGAGGAATCACCCACAACTCCAGCAGACTAGAGCCTGCCTTGCTCTACACTGGGGTGACAATGGCCGGCGGCGTCCCCACACTGACGCAGCCTGGCGGAATGCAAAGTCCAACTTGGGCCTGTAATATCACACTCACTTACACTGCACAACACCAATTGTCCATTGCCACTAGACAGGATACTCGACCCACCTGTTACACCATGAGGCTCTGCCAGCTGCCCCCTGGGTGAACACAGTCAACTGTCTCTCTAGTTTTTTACTGTTCCTTCCGTAAATCCTTGGCCCCAATTCACCTAATTGGGCCTTGACACAACCCCTGATGGCAGGAGTGCCATATTCGATGAGTAATTTGGACGAGAGAAGCGATTAACGGGGGTGGAGGGGGAAAACTCCCCCCCTCTACCCAGACACGTCCTAGTCCACCTGCTACCCTGCTCAGACTGACGATTTCCCGCGCTAGGGAAACTCAAAATGCCCATACCTTCTCCCTACTTTGTCTTGACCAATCAGCCTGGAGCCGGCACGGCTCCCTCGTGCCGCATCCAACCATAGCTCTTAGCGCCAAAACTAGGCTTGGAGCACACATGCCTAAACCAATCAGGCTCACTCACCCTCGAGCGTCCTGTGACGTCACAAGAAGGGGAGGCCTAAGGAGAGTGGCGTGATGTCTCCTATGTGGGGGGGGGGGGGGGGGAAGGCAACGTTCACTCCACTCTCCCCCCACCTCTAACGGTTTTAGTCAAGTACCTCCTCGTCCTATTTCACAGAAACAAGAAAATTTCTGTAATTCTCTCTACAGAGCAATCAAAGACCTCTAACTACTCACAAATGATAGTCCATAACATAAGCTTTCATTCAACACCCAACAAGCATATGTTATTTTGAAAGCTTCAGTTTCTAGAGTGACTAGCCTAATCTAGAAACTAGGAAAACTAGCTGAGGGATCTAAATCCCTCACAAAGAGCATAGGGCTTAGGACACAACCTTGAGGTGTGCCTAGTTTGAATGCATCCGTTCTTGTACTTTTAACTCCTTTAAATAGGACACTAGCACGCCTGTTGGATATGTAGCTCTTTATCCAACTCAGATTACCTTCGATTCCAAATTCAGCAGGTTTCTCAAATAATATTTCGCCATTTGCTTCATCGAAATCTGAGTTCAGGTCAATAAAGGCTGCCTGTGTCCTATCCTGGGAGTGTACAAAATATTCAGCAAAACATGGTTGTGAACAAAACTTGGGCATAAACCCATATAGGTTAGGAGCCAATTCTTCTTTGACCTGAAAAATGACTCGACTGAGAACTCCAAGACAAGACTTTACGCATGCAAGATGTAAGGGAAATGGGTCTGAATTTTGAGAGATAGGTATAGGAATAGGTTCTATGAGACTTTGTGTCCATTTCTTTGGCAAGATACCTTGTGAGAGGCTCATTTAATAGAGGTCAATCAGAGGGTGGCTAGGGACATCATTCAGTAAGCTCAAGGTGTTACAAGTTATACCATCCACACCAGGGGCAATTTGTCTAGGTTTCCCTAATGCTGATTGGGTCAGAGATTCTCTCTCAAGAAGGAAGCAGAGGGGAGAGAGAGGTTACAAGTGGAGTACTACAAGGGTTGCTTATAGGTCCCATACTGTTTCGAATTTGTCAATCACCTGACAGGAAATTTGTGCCTTCATTTCAATATTTACAGATTATGCAAAGTTTGAGAAGTCTCAGGACAGTAGCAGATTGTGAGGCATTTAATCAGATTTGGACACACTTAAAATATTTCAGAAAAAAATGGCTGCTAGAGCTAAGCATGGCCAAATGCAAAGTTATGAGGATTGGAACAGGCACACTAAGACCAGGACAAAAATATAGGATAAAAGGGAAAACTGATTCTTACATCAGAAAGGAAGAAAGTCCTAGTAGTGGACATAACCCCATTTGTGATGTCAGATGCCCACATTAGCAGAATAACAGCTTCATAATGGCATACTGGCCAACATCCGAGTATCCTTCAGAAATTTAAACACGAGGGCTTTCCGGTACCTATTTACAGCGAAGGTGAGAGCCACACATGAATATGCATCCCCCGGCATGGAATTCTTACCTGTAAAAGGACAAGAAGAAACTAGAAAAGGTCCAAAGATATGCAACGAGACTTGTTTCAGAGCTGAAGAGTTTAAGCTATAAAATAAGACTGAGAGAACTGGACCTTACCACACTGGAGGAAAGGAGAGATGAGGGGGATCTGATAGCAATATATAAGATTCTAATGGAAATTGACAAGGTAGACAAAGCAATATTGTTGGAAGCTAGGAACAGCAGAACTAGGGGTCACACAAGGAAATTAGAGACGCAAATAAGTCACAGGGACGTCAATAAGACCTTTTTCAGTCTCAGGGCTGTCAATAAGTGCAACTGGTTAGACGTAAAGACGTTGAAGATAAATCGATTCAAAGTTTTAAATGGAAATATGATAAATGAGGGGAAAGAAGACGTTGCATTAATCTTAGAACGTTTAGAAGGCGGGGGGAGGGGGGGGGGGGGTGGCTAGGAGCCTAGCTTGACCCTGCAGGCACATTTTGGTGAGTACATCTAGGAGAGTTCGCACAAGCACATACACGCACGCACACGTCCTCGCAACCAAGTGGACAGCACTCTAGGGTCGTAGTTCAAAGGACCCGGATTCGATTCCCGATCGAAGCAGAAACAAATGGGCAGATTTTCTTTCACTTGATAATTTGTTCACGAAGCAGTAAACAGGTATCTGGGAGTTAAACAACTGCTGCGGGCTGTATCCTGGGAATGTGTGTGTGTGTGTGTGTGATGGAAACACATGCAGATGATATGATAGGAAAAATAGGTCTTGATTCGGTAATTAGACAATCGACGATAAGAAAGGCGGGTCCAAGACCTAAGAGTTCGACCCTACAGGCATACAGTAATATATACACACAGGACGCTGAGCACCGTAACCGGTTGCTGTACCTGGCCCCTGGCCTAGACCCCAACATAACAGTTACAGAAGGCGTTATGGAGCTTCCAAGCTACTAGGTGGGTGTGGTAGTAGGTTTAATGTCCTGTAGTGAAGTATGTGCTTTTAATACATACTCACACTTGCTCATACTTCACATTAATAGAAATAAACTATATTAATATTGTGGAAGTGACTTGTGAATTATTTGTGTGTGTGGCGGCCTCATGTCAGGTGAGATGAATGACGTCACAGGTAGTTGACCCATCAGGTCAAGCTAGTCAAGAGGCGCGGCGGGCAGTGTGGCGCGGGCCGGCGTGGGGAGAGGTGCTGCTCAGCGCCCGCTTCATTGGTTGTACTAAATTAGTCACCTGGACAGTCCTGTGCATGAGGTTACCTGCGCCAGACTTACAGGCAAGTTACTCTAGATGATTAGTTATTTTATCACATTGTGTTCTGTTGGTACAATAGTCTATATTTGCTGATTGTCTAAATAAGCATAGTTACAAGATGTTAAAGCTTTATTTAAAATTATTCAATTAGCTCTGGTTTACTCATTTGTAAATATGATATTGAGTAATGTACCTGTCTATTAGTGGAAACTTTTACCTAGATTAAAACTTTTGATGATTATTAAAGCAAAATTTAATTCTAAAAACGCCTGCCATGTGATAAACTGTTCAGCAACAGCGGCTTGAGTGTTACACTCATAGTGAAACTGAACGTTCAACCAAAAGCAGGTGAAGAATGTTGACAAAATTATTAGTTAAATTCTGGCAGTTATAAGGTGTTTCTTGTGAACTATCATATTTCAATCCTTGAAACACAGACCAAAGACTTTTAATGTAGCAAGCGTCACATCCCCTCCACCTCCCCCCCCATCCTATGTGAATGAAACTAGCCATCCTGAGTCAGTGTCGTCCACGCTGCAGCCATCCCCAGAGACGCCTAAATTAACATTAACGTCCTGTGTAACCAAGTACTATATTTTTTCCAATATAAGTAAATATTAATGTATATTTAAATTGTGTATAGGTCTGATAGTTGAAGGAAACAAAGTGAGTGTATTCCAACCTGTCTCCCTCGCCTAATAAATAACATATAATAGGTCACATCAAAAACTATTTTAAGTACAGTGTGTTAAAATGTTTGAACTGTTGTGGGTCAGTGCATGAACGAGCATAGACTGAAAGTTAAATGTGAAGCGTTCTTCACGTTCATGTTTGGCTGCCGGGTTAACGACCACTTGGCCGTTGTGTTGAGAACGTTCATGTTTGGCTGCCGGGTTAACGACCACTTGGCCGTTGTGTTGAGAACGTTCATGTTTGGCTGCCGGGTTAACGACCACTTGGCCGTTGTGTTGAGAACGTTCATGTTTGGCTGCCGGGTTAACGACCACTTGGCCGTTGTGTTGAGAACGTTCATGTTTGGCTGCCGGGTTAACGACCACTTGGCCGTTGTGTTGAGAACGTTCATGTTTGGCTGCCGGGTTAACGACCACTTGGCCGTTGTGTTGAGAACGTTCATGTTTGGCTGCCGGGTTAACGACCACTTGGCCGTTGTGTTGAGAACGTTCATGTTTGGCTGCCGGGTTTACGACCACTTGGCCGTTGTGTTGAGAACGTTCATGTTTGGCTGCCGGGTTAACGACCACTTGGCCGTTGTGTTGAGAACGGGCTTTGGATAAGTCAAGTCTGAGATTTTGCCACTCGGTGGTTATCTTGAGGTTATCTTGAGATGATTTCGGGGCTTTAGTGTCCCCGCGGCCCGGTCCTCGACCAGGCCTCCACCCCCAGGAAGCAGCCCGTGACAGCTGACTAACTCCCAGGTACCTATTTTACTGCTAGGTAACAGGGGCATTCAGGGTGAAAGAAACTTTGCCCATTTGTTTCTGCCTCGTGCGGGAATCGAACCCGCGCCACAGAATTACGAGTCCTGCGCGCTATCCACCAGGCTACGAGGCCCCTTTACCTGGTAAGTCAGCTTTATAGATGAACCAAAATCTGACCTGATAGATTGTTTTGCGGGATGTTTCTCAAACTTTACAAGATGTTCAATTTAGTATTTTGATGTATTTAATGTTATTTCAGGTATGTACGAGGGTGCATCAGTACAACAGCACTGCAGGTATGGTCAACCAGACCCATGAACTTGGTCTTTTACAACGCAACTGCAGGTAAGGAGGGATTAAAGTTACTTGGAAAATCTTCTCTCGAATCGCAGTTGGTCATTATGTAGTTGATACATATTCCCACCTAAGTACCATAGGTGGTTACCTTACCATGAGGTTACCTTGAGGTGCTTCCGGGGCTTAGCGTCCCCGCGGCCCGGTCGTCGACCAGGCCTCCTGGTTGCTGGACTGATCAACCAGGCTGTTGGACGCGGCTGCTCGCAGCCTGACATGAGTCACAGCCTGGTTGATCAGGTATCCTTTGGAGGTTTAATAAACACGTTTAATAATTGTAATAGTTTAACACACTATGCCTTGAAGCAGTGATCCTCTAATAGGTATAGTCTAAAGTACTCTATGCGTTAGCCACTTCCGAGTGGTTAACCATTCTTCACGCCCATAATCTGAAGATTAAGTTGTGGTGTATTATATGGTTAATGTTAAGCTAACAATTTCGGTTAAATTTCAATCCCCTCCCCTGTCCATATTTCTGTTAGTCTGTCTTCTATCCCACCAGTCCAATCAAATAGATGTGTATATATAAAAATACCCAAGAGGGTGATGCTTCACTTGGGGTTAGGGGAGACTGGGAAGCGAAAAGTTTTAGCGTGAAGGGAAAGTACCGGGGCTAAACCTAGCAAGCTGAATATACCGTCGGACAGTTTCGGGAGGCTGAGCACTTGCAGCTACGTGGCCATCATCAGTATCGTGCACAAGGTATTGGTAGCCCTTGAATGCTGTAGCAATTCTGCAAGTCGACAAATATTGTGGTCAGGCGGCAGGACCTGTGAAGTGTTAAGGTGAACGTTTCTGGGTCTCTGGAACGCGGTAACGTGGTGTTCCTGATTTGTAACTGCAAAGTCTCTCTTTATTGGGGAAGAAAATATTATATAATAACTGGCGGAGCTCCTATAACCACAGATAACGGCATTAAGAGCAAGGACACTAACTACGTCCTTTTATTCCAAGCTAACAAAGAAGGCTCCGAAGGAAGCAAGCTAGTTTAAATATATGAACGAGTCTTTAGGGTCGACCACTGAATGGAATGAACAGAGGACGCGTTTTGTGTAAACCTGTTTTTCATTGATAAACAAGTGGTTTGTTGGCAGGATTAACAATCATTTGTCCTTTATTGACGAGGGCGGTCTGGCCGATTAAAGTACTATTCTCCAACAGTGCTTCACTGACATCCGCTTCTCGAATAGCAAGTCTGTAAATGCTTCACTAGTGTACTACAAACACAAATAATAGCCAAAAAAACTAATTACATAATGTATGCCTAATATACATTGAATTTTATTGTATATTAAATTATGAATGGGAACATATTTTTATTACGGTGTTAAAATTGATGAACCCGTCTCGTGGGACGGCCTCTGCACTAACGAGCCTGGCCTGAGGACGAGTTGAGTAGTGTGGCTGGTGTTCACTATAGTGTGCGGAAGCCATAAAATGCTGCATGCATAAATATTTCTGCTGCAGCCACACTAACACCTGCTCTGATCGTTCCTTTAATCTGGCAGTACAATTTGTTGTCCACCATGAAGAGGATGACCTCAGTTACATATACGAGGCACTGTAGTTTGGGCCTTATTTGTGGTCCACCAGACTCCTCCTTCCTTAGTTCTCCTGTAATTTTATCCTTAAGTTAATACAAAAACCTCTGCCAGTGCTTCGGCATCCTCCCAGGTGTGCCTGAGTTTAGGGCCAACAAAGTGGGTCGTGTACTTCAGTCTCGGGCAGTAGGTTAAGGAGTGCCCCAAATGACTTGTTTATTATCACCTAGACCATCTAGGTCGTAACACTTTCAACTGAGAATATTCGACGGAACTAAATCTTTTGTATGGGACTTGCCTCTTTTTGTTGTACCAATATCTTTAATCCGTTGTACCCGTAGTCATCTCTTCTATAGCCCTCTTTTAATTGCCTCGTCCATAGTGTCTTAATTCAAAATCTATTGCGCCTCTGCGAGGCCAATGTTACACCTGGCGATCGTTCCCTTGGTTTTCTGAAATTATGTTCAATCAATTGACCTGGTTTCTATTTTTGGGGTTGAACCATGGCCTGCTCTGGGGAAGGGGGGAGTAGGGGAAGGGGAAGGTAGGCCCCTGTTATCAAATACCCGCAGGTCATTCCATGATCAGTTATAACTATAGCCACTTTGTTGTGGAACTGGCCTTGGTGACCAGGCGTCTCCTCCTCTTAGCCTCTTTGTCTGGGCCTGTCGTTGTCTCCGGTCTGTTCTCCATCTCACTTTATTAAATTTACCTTTTATTCTTTCATTTGACATGTATACATTTTCTACTGTATCCTGGGTGCCTTATGGAAGAGTTAGGAGTACGGACTGGATACTCCTTGAAATACTTAGTCAGTCCATAATTTATCTAGGTCTGCTTGGAGTAATAGTTTTAACATCACCACATACAGACAAGGTTAGAAGATTCTCCCTGGCTTCACGTTTTCTCTCAGTTGATGCCGTTGATGGGTTCTGTCAATTTGGTGCTTGCTGCACGGTATTGGCCGGGTTGCCTCTGACTGGAAAAGAACATCGTTTGGTCTAGTTTCCCTTTGTCCAATGACCTTGTGAAAGAATAAGCAAATAGGAGACAAACAAATGCCTAAATCGATAACAATTCCATACACAAGTAATCTTTGTTTCATGTCATGGAAAAGTACCGAGGGAGGTTAAGAGACCTGCCTTAACATGAGTGAACTCTTCTGGCCTGGGAGCACGAAACTAACCTTCGTATCTCCGACTGGAACCACCGAGTTCCACTGATTTGTATAATCAACACTGGTGATAAAGGCATTGTAACAACTCTGGCAATATCCTTGGCCATCCCAGCCCGAGGGCTGCCCATAGATACCCAGCGAGGCAGACCTTGGTCCCAGACCAGAGGATACAGGAGAGTGCACGGATGGATATGCACTTTTGGAGATTCCACGCTGATATACATCTGGTCGTACTCACTCGCACAACTTAACACAAGTCGTGAAATTCCATTCTCTCATACCAGGACAAACTTGTGGCATCTCCTTATTCAAATGGGTGATGTAGTCGTTCGTGTCTGTGCAGCCTGAGATTTACTACCTATGGTATTTATATTAACAATTTTGTTTCCTTGTAGTTTCCCTTTCGGTATGCCAGGCTTTGGCTTTCTGGTCCCTTCCATAAGTTATCCCTACTCCCACTATATATTCAAATGTAAATACAGTGATCACTCATTCCCATGGGGCTTCGGACTTAATTTCTCATGGGGCTTCGGACTTAATTTCCCATATGTGTGAATCGTTTAGTAAATTCGAGGTAAAGTCAAGCAGGTTCATCACTACCTCTAGTCATGTGGGTCCCCTGACATGTTGGCTTAAAAGGTTTCTTGTTACCATGTCCAATAGTTTAGCTCACATTACACCACAATACGATTCTTGCATCTATCCATGGTTGAAGTCTCCATGATTGAAGTTGGGATCGATTTCTAATAGGCGACAGAGTCTGCCCATTCAGTTATTGTAGATGTTTGACAAATATAGTAGGTCTTGCCTGGGTCTTTGCCATATAAAAAGTTATAAACCGCAGCTACTATCTTTAGTCCTCCCATCGTCATGGTGCCTGTTATGTAGTATCTGAACTTCTCGCAGCCTGGGGTATCCATATCCTGGAAACTCCAGACCTTTATCAGCAGGCCCGCCACTCCTCCCCTTCCTTCCCTCTGTAGTGTGTTGCGTAATATTGGCGTGAGTACAGACTTCTGGCACACCAGCATTACGGTCCAAGTAGTCAGTGTGGTGTTGGAGGAATCTTACTTTCATTATGTGGTTGTCAAAGAAATATTTTGTCGGAAGTGGAAGGTCATTCATAATTTGTATTTTCTTTTAGTCAAGCCAGTGTGTCGATTGCTTTTACAGAGTCTACTGACAAATATTGCCTTGATATATTGTGTAGTTAATGTGCAGCTTCTCAGTATGTTAAGATGGTCTTGTGCAGGTCGGTTGGACGTGACTCATTTTCCAAGGTGTCAGTCTAGCAGGCGTTTTGTGCTGCCCATAAAAAAAGGTTTCGGATCTAAACAAATCACAGGTTTTTATACCGGTGCTTTCAGGCCGTTGGGAGTCGGTAATTTCTCTATTAGACCCGAGTGTTAGGAACAATAGTTTCAACTAGAGATGTGGGGGGGGGGGCACCTAGGTTTAACTCGCCTTCATCGTTCTTACTCGCAAATTTGGCTCCAATGTTTGTCATTTTGGTGGGTTATATTTGTGATATGATATCCATACATGAAATTCCAATCCCTTTATACTGTGCAGTGAGCAGGTTATTTAAGTCCAATTATAAAGCTCCTAATGTCGGTCGCGCATAAAACTTTTTCAAGAGCAGACTTTGAAGCACACAATTATTCCTCGTCCTGTGACGTTATATGTACTGGTAGCTAGTTGTGTAGTGCAGCCAGTTGTTTGTGTAGAGGTCAGCCAGTTGTTTAACCTGACACTGATAGTCTGTGTGCAAGTATTGTTTCTGTAAAACCTGCATGCTACTGCAGTCCTTCCTATAGATGACTGAACTGTGATATCGATGTGGACAGTTCTCGTGGGATCTTCAAAATTTTGATGAGGCAATTATTTAAAGTGTGACGGCTTTGGAAAGAGCAGGATTCTAATCAACCCTAGTGGCGGGTGTGTGTACCCACCACACACACATCGAAACTACGACGTTGGTACAACGTTGGAACAAGTTTTAACACCTAACCAGTTATAACAACCAATATAGCAAGTTGTAACAACGTTCTAATACGTCATAAACACGTTAAGCCAAGATGTAACAACTTTATTACAAGTTGTAACAAGCGGAAAATAGACAGTTACGGTTTGTTTCCAGGGTAGTACCTGAATTGTGGTATACAGTTGAAGAGGGATATCAGTGACAGGAATATTGCATTTAAAAGAAATGTAGAGTTTCGTGAGATTGTCTGCATTTTTACTCGGCCATTTATCACACAAGGAGTAAGTTGGTATGTTACCCCACTTAGTGTGTTAACGGCACATAATAATTTGTCTCCCAGCAATGCTGAAGATGGTGTCTCGTGATTTGAAGGAAAAAGATCGTGTTGACTTGAATGATTCTTTTTAGTATGGTTAGAAGCTTGTTCTTTCCTCATTTTGACGATTCTTGTGAATCTTGGGCACCAAGAATTACCCTCGTGGCCTCATCCTGTATTACTTATATTTGTACAAAACAGAGGCGGGGAAGCAAAGTGCAGGGCATGATAATCAACTAAGGATCTAATAAACATGTTAAATAGTCTAGCATATTTAACATTTATACCAATATTCTTACTAGTATTTTCAGTAATTTCGCTTCTAACCAACGATGTAGGTCGTTTACAATGTCACTGATGATACCTACTCCAAGGTATTTGTGCTGCCCACATGTTTCTATTGTTTGGTTGTTAACTTTGAAAGCTAGAGGCACACTGGCTGTTTTTTGGGAGAGAAAGTGATGGATTAAGTTAGACCGAATTCAATGCTTTTAGCAGAGTTAATCAAGTAGAGATTGCAGTCTCTTTTGGATATTTGAAAACAAAACAAATTTCGTCGACATTAGATGACGGCTTCATCAGCTAGTGTGGAACTAACAGTTTTCGTGCATTAGGACATTGAACATTGTTGCGCAAAGCGCACAACTCTGGAGTGTACCCAAATCAAAGGGTGTAGAATGTTTACTTTTGACCCCATTGAAAGAACTGAGGCAGTTCTGATACTCGGGTGCCCCTTGAGCTATATCAAAAGTCTTCCACTAATCCCAAAGAGGCTAATCGTTCTAAGATTTATTTCCCTTTTTTGCTGTATCAAAAGCAGTTTTGAGGTCAATAAATGCCACCTAAGAGCATGGTCCTTGTAACAAAATATTCAGCAAAGGAAGTTTAAATGCGTCTTTCAGTAAGGGAACCATTCAGGTTAGGGGCAAGTTGGGGTCTAATTTCAAACGTTAACCCGTCGAGTGAAATCCTCTCAAGACCTTAACACTTAAATGATGTCAGACATGGGGTCTGAAGGCACGAAGAAATCACAGTAATTCTCATTGATGTATCAATGAGAAAATGAGTAGGAGCTTGAGAGAAGGATTCGAATCTGTTCTGTGTACTCCCAAGCATCCCAGGCTGGAATTCTTTTGACCATGTTGTGGTACAGTTGTCTAAGGTGTTTGCTTGGGAGTCCTCAGAGCTTAGGTTCGACTCCTCCTCACGCCTTCCACTAATTTTTAGGTATGGGTCAGAATGTTTGTGAATTTGGCTTTGGGTATTATTAGTCGGTATCCAGCGGTCGGGTAAGATACCATGCCTCAGACTTTGATTAATTAGTTCTAGCAGAGGACTATAGTAAGGGAATTGAGGATGTAAGATACAATTGCTTTGCAAACCGGGACAAGAGGTAAGAATTGAAAACGTGGGATGAGTCGTGTTGCAATGGTGTTCCATTTAAAGTTGCAAGCTTTGTAAACGGAAATTTTGACAGTTACAAAATAGTAGTCAAGGGCATGAGTTGTGAACGAAGTTAAAAGGGAAAATCAAAATGATTCCTGTAGTTTTTAAAAATGTTTCGTACATTAGGGAGTGGAAGTATGGTTTTTCAACTGTAATTTTCATGGCAATATTCTTGAATGAGGGGAAAGGGGAGAAATCGAGGAGAATAAAAAAATCAAACTGATTCGTACAGTAGATAATTTTGTATACTTTAATTAAGGATTAGCAAGAAAGATACAGGAAGCATTAGGCTTAAGTTTCGGGAGGAGAAACGTTTAGGGAAATGTTTTAAATTGATTCGGTTTCAGTGAAGCAAAAAAGGATTTACAAAGGATAAGTGTAAAGGTTACTTCAAGGAAGGGTTTCTAATTGATTCTGTGAAACAATTAAGGTTGACAGATAGTAGATATGCATGTCGAGGTTAGTGCAAGCATGAGTGAACGTTTAGGGTGTGTGAAATACAATAACTGTTAGCAATGAATTTTCCCGTACAAGTGCAAAACACCTTCCTGACTGTCTCCCCTTCCATTAACCAGGTGACAAATGGCCAACCCCCCCCCCCCTCCCGGCTCCGCCCACTCTACGCATTTAGTGTAAATAATGTCTATGCATCACTAACTATTCTTACCTAACCTAAATAGTCCTATTGTATGTAAATGAACGATGTCTGTGTGATACTAACACACAGCATCCCTCGATGCGCCCTGTTAAAGCACCATTCTCCTACCAGCGATCCATCGTCCTGTTGATCCACCATTCATCTAACGGTTCATGCCGTTATCCACCACCTACCAGCTCCTCCATCTAACAGTGACACCTAGCATCTGTTTTTTTTAAACTAGTGTTAAGAATCATACATTAACGATTCAACCCAACCTAGCTTTCCTAACCTAACCTGTGATGTGTGTGTCATCCAGTGTATTAAGCACCATGTATTATGCTCCATATATTAAAAATGTTGGAAAAAAAAGGTTGAGAAAGTAAATTATATATTTTTTAAATGTTAGTGAATATTAAGGATAATCTAATATCAATTATACTGTTAGTTTAGTTCATTTATTATGCACCCCATACCCATCTTATGGGCGGTAGTGGAAAGGGTTATAGAGGCACATAATGGGCTCAGGGACTGAACCCCACAATTCATTTAGCTAAGCAAGTTACAATCTTGATGAGCTAGTTACAAAATTCAATATAAGTCAACAATGGGTTCGAGATCGACCTCAAGTACAGGTTCTAAATTAAGCAACTGACATATGTGGAGAGCTAGTGTCAAAATTTATATGTTTGTCCTGCACACCGCCCCCCATCCAGTGGGCAGCGGTGGATAGGTTACAATCACTTAGTTACTACCTACAGTTAGCAAACTGGGGATATTTGGCTAAAATTTCTGGTAGCAAATCATTTTGAATGAAATATTGACACATCGCTGGAACATTGGTTATAGAATTGTCTCTAAATTCACGTATCTTTTCGCACTCCATCACATAGTGATGGAGGGTGTGCGAATAATTTTGTTGACAGTTTACATTTGGTCAGGTCTACATCAGCAGATAATGAGAATTCCCAGGGATACTTGTAACCGAGTCTAAGCCGAGCAGCAGTAACATCTAGAAGTCTGCTGATTTTATTGGATGATCCATAGATGTGTGGCTCCTCTTGCATGATAGTATGATGATAGATGGAATTACTGGTGTCAATTTCACTTTGCCTCAGATCTACAAGATCTTGTTGAAGTTCTCGGTGTACTGCTGCTCTCAGATTGCTCATTGACAATCCAAGGTTACACTCAACGGCTCCTTTAAAGGCAGATTCTTTGGCTAACTTATCAGCTCTATCATGCATTCGGAGGCCAACATGAGATGGAAACCACATGAAATGGACACTGTTACCATCCTTAATAATTTTGTTGTATTTGTGTCTAGCTTCGGACACGAGCATGTTACAGTTATGTCTTAGAGTTGAGAGCATTTAAGGACGATAAGGAGTCACTTACAATTAATGTATCAAGTTTGGAGACTTGTACACATTTCAGTGCAAGGATCAAGGCAAATAGTTCAGTCTGAAGGGTAGAGGCCCAGTTGTTTATACGGACTCCCCACTCAAAGTATAGGCCAACGCCCATTGTCAGGACAACTGGACTTCCAGCTGCACCCGTGGTGCGGTGTAGGGAACCATCAGTGTATATAATTTGAGAGAGAGGATTATATAATTTGATGCTCTGTGGACAGAGCATCAATATGGCTTAAGGCGTTGAGCTTTGCCTCAAGACGAAGCTTGGGCTGATCTCTAATTTGCTTCATGGGTGGAAAGGGAGGGATTAAAACTGGAAAGGGTGCAACCTCCCACGGTGCAGGAAAGTGCCGTTGTTGTTTCTCTTGGTACAAATCATGAACCCCATACATTGAGTTCCAGTTTTTGTTATCCATTTGGAACAATGCTGATCTTCAATAAAGAAATTCTGGAGGGCTTCTGTGCAAGGATTAGGATGTTAGCCTAAGCATTTTTATACCAATTTGACAGTTAATTTCAGTAACACGATCAACAACGCTCAGAATATTAAGTTCCTTTCTCATATTAAGTATCTTTGTGGTACGAGGGCACCCAAGGATTATCCTCAAGGCTTCGTTCTGCAATTTTCCAAGCCCTCCAAGCTTTCTTTCAGGCATCAAAACAAGCAGAGGTGCAGCATAATCCACTAAAGATATGATGTATGCAAAGTACATCATTTTGACAATTCTGACATTGGCACCATAGCCAGTGATAACCTGCAACAGCCTTGAGAGCTCGGAGCCTCTCTTTATATTGACGACAGAGTCTGAATACAACAGGACCATACAGTGGCACCTCAAGGCCAAGGTATTTGAATCTGTTTACATAGTCGAGCTGGGAGCCATCAGACAGTTGCATCTTGCGAACAGCTCCTCCCTGCCTGGGTGGGCGCCGATTTAGTATCTTTGTTTTCTCTGCTGAGATAATTAAGCCTAGGTCCTGACATGAGTAATACAGAGTTAAGAGTGTTCTGCGTGTTAGCATACCCAGTGGTGTGTATCATTATATCAGCAGCATTGCTAATGATGTGGACGTTGGGTTTGCTCGGTATAGAGTTTAACAGCGTGTTTATTAAGATATTAAATAAGGTAGGACTGAGGACACCACCCTGCGGGGTACCTAGTTCAAAGTCTCTTGTTACACTCCTATGCCCCTGGAAAACTACAGATGACTTCCTGTTGGATAAGTAACCCCTGATCCAACAAAGTCGACCACCAATATTCATTCTTGCAAGCTCACTCAAGATAACATGTCTATTTGCAATATCAAAGGCAGACTTAAGATCTAGGAAGGTGGTATATGACTTTTCAGTGTGCAGGGTAAGAAAGGTGGTGATGCAATGATGTACACTCCTTCCATGCATGAAGCCATATATCTGGGGGGATAGCATGGTTCTTATTCTATGGAGGAGACGGTTTAGGACCATTCTCTCGAATGTTTTGCAAATGCAGCTAGTAAGGGAAATTGGGCGGAAAGCATTCTCTTGATTTGGCTTGGGAATTGGAATGATTATACTGTTGGTCCAAGAGTTAGGAAGCTCCCCAGTAACATAGCTCATATTATACAGCTCAAGCAAGGGATTCCCTGGTACTAAAGGGAGCAGACGCAATATGTCAGAAGTGATGCCATCTTCACCGGGGGATGTGGCTTTGCTTTTGTTTAGGGCCGCGAGTAATTCAAACTCAGTAAATGGCACATTGCATTCATCTTCCTTGTGGAGCATGAAGTCAACGAGCCTTTCTCGATCTCCGTAACCAGCATTTAATCTGAACTGTATGTCTGGGGGAAGATTATTGAAGCTAGAGGTGGTTGCCCAAGCATCGACTAACTCGTTTGCTCTGTGTAGAGGGTGAGGGTGTGCTACTTGGCCGATCTTATCGCCTTTATTAAATAATTCTTTTAATATCCTTCCATGCCTGGCTGAGGGGGGTGTAAGAGTTGAGACTGTTAACAAAAGTTTCCTAGTTATCTTGCCTGAGCTGTCATGCGCTCCCTCGCCTTGGCTAGGGCTTTCTGAAAGAGCTTGAGCATTGCCGGCGTACGTGTTTCCCTATATGCAAGCCCAACTCGTCTGGCAGTGCGTTTCAAAGTACGCAGTTTGGGGTCATTGTAATAGGCATGGCGTTTATTACCTTTCATATCGTTCCGACTATTGGATGGTGCAGGGGGTTGACCTAAAAGGGTCAGCAAACATCTGAATGCTCTGTACTAGACCGTCGTTAAATGTCTGGACTGTGGAGGGATCATAATTGCTGTACCAATGTGACACATGAGCAACAAAGTCTTCACGTCGAGCAGGAGGAACACTGACCCGTTTGCGTTTGAAAGTCCCACCGGGCAGGATGGTATTTCCTATACATAGAGTAGTCAATCTAGGGTGATGATCTGACAAATGTTACAAAAGATGATGTGCACCAGACGTGAGAGACGTTGAAACCAACACAGAGGTCTAGAATGCCTCCACAAATATGCGTGGGTTCAAGGTCACCCACAATCTGCACATCTTGGTGACTATTTAGTAGCGACAGCAGTTGATTCCCGTTACCGTTACTGAAGCGAGAGCCACCAATGTTCTTGTGTCTAGCATTGTAGTCACCAAGAATGATGGTTGGCTCTCTATGACACATTTGGGAAGGAAGTGCCAGTGTGAAAATGGCCAGTAAAATTGTAAACTGAAACTCTAAAAAATGCATTGACAGGAAATATTAATCACTGATGCGGGAGGGCAGTGATTGATAAGAGTTCTGTCGAGTAGAGAAACTATTGGTCAGCAGACAGTGTTAAGTATTGGCCAACAAGTAGTGACAGTGTGGCTCTCAGCGCTAGTGTAGCTGATTAGTGTGTGAAGTCCCTTTCCGTCAGTTACACGGGGGGGGGGGGGGGGGGGAGTTGACTAGTAGAGCGACGAGCCTTTGCAACAGCCTACCTCTAAAAGAGGGTTCGGGATAGTTCCTGGGAACGTGACCTGTGACACCTACGAGGAAGCCCAGTAGTGGACGGCTCAGCTGTGAGGAAGCTTGAATGTGAAGCTAATGAGTACCCACTGACACTAACGGAACATGGTGGTTTGAAGCGTGCACCCAACACAGGACAACTGGTGAGGGAGTGACGCCATGGGAGACAGCAGGTGAAGCAGTGCAGAGACGCGGGCCAGGAGAAGCTCTTTGCCTCGGATGATAAGTCAGCAGTTAATAATTGATAATAATATGCACTTGGTCGATGACGTTCGCTCAATGAATTACAAAACACATGTTCAGGGCCATGGGGTTAGCCCCCATCATGGAAATAAAATGTTAAAAATCTATTTGTCTCATTATGGGACTTGTTTTAAAATGCGCGCCAACGTTTTATCATTCTCTGTATTCCCCCCACGAGTCATCACCCCGCCGTGTGGGTAGCCACCCAAGCGGGAGTCTCAGTATCTTAGTGACCATACTCGTGACCGCAGCGCTGTACCTGTGTCTAAACGTGTGCAGTTTACTGTTTTTCCTCATTTTTTCTGCCTTTATAAAGACTGAAAATTTACTGTGGTGGATAGTGATCAGTAAGAGCAAATCCATCTCTAATTAAAAAAAAAAATATGAAAAAGCTAGAGAGTATTAGCAAGAAACATTGGAAACTCTCACCGACAAAGTTTGACTGTACTTAATGAATTTTCAGGCTGTGACCTTGACACTGCAGAAAGTGAGCGATACCTTTTCTTGCATTTACCTTGCATTTACCTTGCGATGATTTCGGGGCTGAACGTCTGTGGCCCGGTCCTCGACCAGACTTCCTCGTTGCAGGCCTGGTCAATCAGGGTGTTGGACGAGGCTGCTCGCAGCCTGATACATGAATCGCAGCCTGAATGATCAGGTATCCTTTGGAGGTGGTTATGCTCTCATGAACAGTGCGAGGGTGTCGGCTAGTTATGTCCTTTGTGTAGTGAAAGCATGTTGAACAGTCTCTGGCCTCTGCTGTTGATAGTTCTTTGAGTACCTATTGCACCTCTGCTTCTCAACGGGGGTATTCTGCACATAATGCCAGGATTTCTGGTCTCATGTGGTTTTATTTTTTTGTGCATGTTTGGGACCAGCCCCTCTAATATTTTCAACGTGTAAATAATGTTATGTTGATAGTTAAGTGGCAGAAACGACAGGTGAGGATACGATACAAAATGAATAGTGATGTTGATGTGGCTATTGATACAGCCCCACGTGCAGACGATTTATTTACCACTAGAACCCCACATGCCAGTTCTGGTGAAGCCTGGTCTACTGACAACACTGCACCATTTGTTCAGTGTTTTACTGGACCACCAGGCTTGACTGTCCCAGCACCAACTACTCCTCTGGGATTTATTGTTATTTATTATGAGAGATTTATAGAAGTATTTGGCATATGAAAGAAATTTGTATGCATCACAAATCATGTTCAATGCTTCTCACCTAGTAAAGAATGAGTGGGAAGTGAAAGTAAAAGAGCTTGCCAGATATTTGCAACTGACAAAGTTGATGGGAATTGTGACGGTGCCAATGATGTCAATGTTCTGGCAAACTGGTAAAAAGTGGCATGTAGCTTCTTTCAGTTTTTGTATGACTTCAAAGCAATATGTAACGATTGCTAAGTATTTTCATACTCATAACAATGGCATTCCCGAAGACAGTACACTCATTAAAGTTAGAACATTAATGGTATATCTAACAAAGTCAAAACTTGCTACATTACTCAAACATCTGTCTGGATGAAGGCACAATGACATGGTGGAGCCGTCTATCTTCCAAAGATTTTAATCCAAATTAACCTGATAAGTATGGAGTAAAGCTGTACATACTGAATCAAAGACTGGTTACATCTTTGATTTTGAAGTATATGCAGGAATTGAGAAGACAACAATTCGAAGGGTTATGAGTTTAATTGCACCACTGAAGAGCAAAGGTTACCATTTGCATATGGATAACTGCTATAACTCGCTTCAACTTAAGGAACAGCTGCTTAAACAGGGTGTGTACACCTGAGGTACTCTCAGATTACAGCGTAGTGCACCCAAAGATCTTCAGCTAGAAGCAAAGAGGAAACGGAGTATTAATTAGAGAATCCATAGGAGCCGTGATGAGGGTTCGAACCTATGCAGTGGGTGTTCCCCCCCCCCCATACACGCCCTGTTCAACTAGGCCACGACATGGTATAAGGGTTGCAACCTGGAGTTTTACTGAACATACAAGGATTTCCTGAGGCTTCTACTGAAGCCGGGGCAGGAGTTCCACACAATCCCCCCCCCCCCCCCATGCACTCTGGCTCTGTCACCCAGGAATGTTCTCCCTCTGACTCTCCTCCTTTAATATAAAGTAATCACACTAACGTGACTGCATCAGTGAGAAAATCCGTAGGAGCTGTGATGAGGGTTCGAACCAGGGCGTGTGCGTGGGAACACCCACTGCATAGGTTCGAATCCTCATCACGGCCCCTACATATTTTCTCACCGATGCAGTCACCTTGGTGTGATTACTGTGTGTAGAATATCATGAGTTTTTTTCCACTGGTACGTTAATGAAGACTGTCAAGGCCAAGGAAAGCAAAGATCTTTTGGGGTTTTATTTCAAGAACAATGAATTAGTTGCTAGATTAAAAAGGGACCGTGGTTGTGAGGCATTGAGATTATTTGGTTCAATATCTCTGAGAGTTTATAAGTTGTCTTGGGGATCTGCGAAATTATAGGCCTAAGAGGTTATCCAGGCTTGTGGGTCTTCACATTAACATTTGCCAAAAAAGTAACGCAATTCAAAATAAACTTATTTTCTAATTTTAAGCTTTCAATCACTGTGTTCACTGCATTGGTGAAGAGGTTAACAAGATTTTAAAGATTTCCTGTTTAAGCTGTCCTCAGACAAAGTCCATTCCATCCAGCGGTCGGTCCCAGAGATGTATTCATCAATTATAACATGCTGTTTATTCAAAATAGGGACTTTTTTTAATATAAAATAATTTCTTTATTTTATATTAGAAAAAGCCAACATCTCCCGCAACAGACGAATTTAAACTTTACATAATAAAATTTCCCCAAACCTATCAAACCCCCGATTACCTAACCCATACAAATGAGTCACCCCACTCCTGCAGAACATGCAATAACTAATAGCGTGCAGCCACCTTCCTCTTCGCTAATGCAATGAACAACCTCTTACACTCGCCCTTACACCAATCACTCTAGTCCAAAAGACAATGATACCAATGTTTTCGGGAGACCAACACAGCCCACCGTTCCCGAAACCGAGCACGAACATCAGGACACTATAGCAAAGTACAGTTCAGTTTCCATCATCGTTCCACTCGCACCTGGCTCAGAGCCCTAACCTTAACCAGCACCATACAATGGTCCGAGAAAGCAACTGGTACCGTCCAAACAGATACCACCGACCTTATCTCGTGTGTTTATGTTCACTTATGAACATAAAACCTATTGAGAAGAGAACACTAACCAGAAGACAAAATCGTTAATGCCAATGCACCCCCCCCCCCCGAATCACATCGCATCCCGAAAACCAAAACACTGAAGAGCCTCAATCACCGCAGGGGACACATTTGCAGGCAAGAGACTGCTACTGTCCCATGCCGACGTTACAGTTAAATTCCCCGTAAGACACCATGGCACGTGTAGCATGTCTGAAAAAAAATTAAACTTTATCTGAAAAAAAAAATCCTCATGTTCCCGCTGCCTAGTCACCTCTGAGGGTGCGTAAATGAATAATAAAGGAATCGCCACCTTCATAAAAGAGATCTTGACCAACAAAATCCTGCCATCCTAGTCATTTCCGTGTGCAACACCGAACTAGGCGCCTGCTTGGAAAGAAGGATCATCGTACCCCTTTCAACATTTGTACCAGATTTAACAAAACTAAATAATACTCCTCCAACCAATGCAACAAAGCCACACACCGAACATTGTGTTTCTGAACAAAAGTCACATCAACCCCCTGCCTATGAAGCATAGAGATCAGTTACCATGGAACGCAGCCCGTTGTCATTAATAGAACCACAAGTTAAATGAAGAGTCATCTGAAGTATATATATTTACACGTCAGGGCCCGGCCGGTCAGTACGAGCCGAAACTCCATGCAAAGAATCGACAACGGCCTCTGAAAATCTTTCGGGCAACTTGGACAGAAGCACGCCTGGAGGCGGGGCTCAAGGCATGAAACCGACCCCCCCCCCCCCTCTCCGTTTCAAAACTAGATACAAATCATGACTGCCGGCTACAGTCTCGGCACCCTCCACTCCGGCCTACCCACAAGGGACCCCCCCACACGTCTGCACCGAGGAGAGAACCTCATGACAACTACTGACCTAAAAGAAGCCACCTCAGACTCCAGCACACCCTGCTCACTGTCCATGGTCTCCAACATTTCGAGAGAATCCTCACGTTCCAGTGAAAACACTTCCATTCCTCGTGCGACGTTCCTGCCCGGGAACGAGAGTCGCTCGAAGAGACAAGCCCTGGAGATGAAGGGGGTGTGGGGAAATCTCCCAACGATTTTTTTTATTAAATGATTTATTTTATTATATTGGAATTTATTAATTCAAAGTGGACTGTGTATTTAAAAATGATCCTGCTAGGGATTTTGCTCTTTCATAAATTCGGGGGTTTAATACAGCCTATCAATCAAAATTAATCAACTAATTGAAATTTGCTAGAATTGTTAGCCTACTAAATATTACTGGATTAAGGGGGCATATCAAAAAATATCGTTATAAATTAAAATTGTTCAATTTGCTTATAATTTTTTGTATGAAATGGTTATAGAAAGGGCTGCAACTGGTCCAAGTTTCACCATCACACCCTAAACAGAAAAGGAGAAAAAAAATACATAACGTATTATGCAACGAATGTTCAACATTCTCAAATAATCTCGGGGAACACATGTGTCTACTAAAATGTCTACTATGTGCTGTAGAAGCACAAACTCTTGTAATAATTGTAATATGTATGTTCAATATATTTATATTTAAAAAAAAAAAAATCTTTTTATTTTTTATTTTTTTTTTTTTTGCCAATTTTTTTTCTCGTTTGTTATCAAGGGATTTGCATGAAACTTACACACCTTGCTCAATGGATGCCTATCTGCAAGGGTGCCAATTATGAACGAAATCTGTCGAAGTCAAGCTCAGCTACAGGTGGCCGAACTTGGGTCTTTATTTTACTCTGGAAAGTAATTTACACCTTCAAATTACTTCAGAGCTTTCATTTATTAATCAATTTACATGCAAATTACACCTTATATGTAGCGTTTGTGCTTCTACAGATTCTAGTAGACATTTTAGTCCAAAGTCTATTTGTTGATTTTATAAAAATTTATAAATATCATATATTGCATATTTTTTTAGTAGGGTAACTTTGAAAAATTATATTATTGCACTAAACACTTTTTTGATAAAACTGATCACTAGAATCCTTTATTATGTGCTTAATTTAATATCTGAGTGTTATAGAAATGATTTTAGTTGACACATGTGTTCCCTGAAACTATATTTGAAAATTCGTTGCATAATTCGTTGTTTATTTCTTTTCTCCTTTTCTGTTTAGGGTGTGATGATGAAACTTGGACCAGCTGCAGCCCTTTCTATAACCATTTCACAACAAAATTTATAAGCAAATTGAACCACTTTTAATTTTACATGAATATGCCCCCTTAAAGAGAATACAGCTTAGTTGTAAAGTAGAATATAGCCTGGTAATAGGCAAGAGACTCCGTCACGTGGGCTGAAACTCATGGTCAAGGCCTTAACGGCGACTGAGAATGCCTCATGATACACAAAGATAATGTAGTCACTTAACTTCTTCTCGTCTCCCCCTGCTGAATAATGACAAAGTAATAACCAGCAACAAATATATTTGACATAACAAGGAAACAAGAATGTTTAGTTCACGAAACCTCACACTAGAAGATGAATGGGCAACGACATTTCGGCCCGTTCTGGATCCATTATAAAGTCGATTGTGACGAGACGACTAATTGATGAAGATTAAGCCACTCAAGAGGTGGCAGGAGCTGAATAGCCAGTAAGAAGAGAGGGAGGGAGGCACGGGCACAAGTTTATGCCTGTATTTACATGGGATAATGTAAACAATAAGTTAATTGAAATAATTCTTATCGGTTCTGGGTGGGTAGCCCTGCTCTATAACCAGTATTTTTTTAAGTGATCACTATACTTATCTAACAATTAATTGGCAAAGTTCATAGTCGATAACAGGAGTTGTTGATGCTCGACCACACTGATTTTGCAGAACGATTAATTGCTCACACGAGCGTGTTTGTAGGCTAAGCTGGTCTCTCAATAGTCTCTTCCCTCCAGTACTCAGGACGTGTTCCCTTGCACAGTTTTAAATCCGTCATTACCGACTTAGGGAAGTAGACATTGAATTCACTTGTAATTAATTTGTATCCAGTCTTGGAGAATACTTTATCCTATTTGTTTCGAAGAATGGTGTTTTTATGATGTGCTATGGATAAATATTCTTCAGGTGATGTGGCAAATATCCCATTTTGTCTGAGAAGCCATGAAACCCATTTTCTTTTAATGATTATCTTAGAAAAATTAGTGTAGTAGTTGGTTTAGTATTTTCCTAACATAACTGCATTTGCTGGGTGCAGTGTGTGTTAGTATTTAGTGTCGAAAATTCCAGCATAATTCTGGGGAGGAGGGGAGTAACAAGGGTTGGAGCTCACTTTTTAGGAATTGCAAAACCTTCATTGCTCTCCTTCAGAATTATAGTATTGTTTGTTTAAATTTGCAATGTTGCACAGCAGTCATTTCAGGACAGTGGGGTGGGGAGTCTCTGGGGTGACATCCTTTCCTGCTAGCTACGAGGGAATTAATTTTTCTAAGGTTTTGAGACTAGTTGTACATCTTCACTTCACTATTCTCATGATACCCTGACTGTCTGAATAGACAGACTATACCGCCTAGAGGCCATTCTGAACGTGGATAGTCGCTGTCAATCAGAACATCACCAGATTTTAAGTTTTTTTTATTGTAGGGGTTTTGTTGATATTCCCATAGTTGTTATTCTCCCATACTCATTATCCTCCTTTAGTCATTATTCTCCTGTAGTAGTCATTCTCCCTAGGAGCAGTTCGGTATTCTAGAGTCCAAACGTCATTCCACCGACTTACTACTCCCGACAGATGATTGTAGCTCTTAAGTCACTATGACATGCGACGGATCTTCTCTCTCATGTATGTGAGGGATGCTAGAGATTTACGAAGACTTCCATACATCAGATTAGATGGACTTAATGGCTTACCTGCGAAAGATCGTAAGAGGTTGGTCAGTGGTCTGTTATTGACCCGAGAATCAATTTCGGTGACCGGTGTGAAGCTCCTGTAGATCAAACTTTTGTGGTGGAGGGTTTTCCTTGGACAGCATTTGACTGTTCCCACCATCCGCTTGTAGAAGCCTCCGTGCCATTGTCTTCTAGGGGATATGAACTTCTAGTGGCACTACTGTTGATTTAAGGCAATACATACAACTGGGTGATTCCAAACTTCCCTCAGACATGCTTCCCCTGCAACAAAGTTGCACTGAGATCACTAACTTGGGGCAGGATCGACGCCCATCAAACCTACGGAAAACATGTATGAATACCTCCACACATGTCTGGGGTCTCTACAGAGTATTAGGGATGTAATTTTGGAGATGAATATAGCCTCTGCGATTAGATTAATGAAGCGGTGTAGCTAATGAATTAATGTATGTTATGATATGTAATGAACAATGTATGTTAAAGTATAAGTGAGCATATATGAGTATCTTATGTTCTGATCTTTGAGTATGTTATTCCCAAATGTATTGCTTTGAATTTGCATGAGAGACAATTCACACCACCATGGAAGGATTGTAATGTAGATGTAGTAATCATTCCCCTGCAAAAGAACAAAGTATGTACGAGATAGCAGAGCTGAGAGCAACATATAACTGTGTAATTAGAGAATTACCTACAAAAACCACATATATATTGCGATGGATTAGTAGCTAGGGATCACTAGCAAAAACTGCCACTGCTCTACCTGTTGTTAAGGTTAACATACCTCAAGTTTTGCAGATTAAGAAGCAAATAAAAAAAACAATATTCCCATCACATCACCACAGAGCCAAAGTAGCAGAAGGAAGACTCACTGTGATATAATACGAACAAGACACTGCATCCCCCTCTTTCAAACCTGGCAAAGAAAGAGACATTGTATTAGCCATACACTGACTTGGTTACAAGTGCTGCTGAGAGGTACTAAACTCAATAGTTAAAGCGTGTCATATCTATGGGACAGAGGCAGGGACACCACTATTGCATTACTTATTGAAATGTGAAGCAACTGAAGCCCAGTGCACCAAACTTAACATTAATCCAATGAGAGCAGCTGCATTAGACTCAAAATTCACAGCGACTACAATGCAGTTGAAAAATGGGACACTGGTTAACACTATACATCTATATTTGCCACCAAGGTAATGTTATCAAAACATGACTAAAACCAGTGCACTAAAACATAAGCAGTAAAAAAAAATGAAAAGGAGGAAACCACACCTCCATTTAAAACTTTGACACATATCACAGTAACAAGGTTATTGTGAATAACTGATCTCAATTACAGGCTCACTATAGCCTGTGCTACATGGACATTTAGTTCTGAGTAGCTAAATCTAAAACAACGGCAACAACAGCTAAGGATGTGGAAAGGCAGGATGCAGTTTTTATTAGCGAGTACACATCGGCACTGTATATACTGTTATTGAACACTGCTTAACTGACAATGTCTCTTCAATGCAGGCTGAACTTAAAACTGAATTAGCAGGATTACAGGAAGTAGTCAAATATAGTAAAAAAAAAAATTCATATGTAGACAGTAGAGGAGCGTTAGTCTTTAAATAGCAGACGAGCAGTATACCAGAATATTGTAATAGTGTATAGAGAATGTAAAGTCTTTAGAAAAAATGGTTATAATATAAGATTTACATGACTCCCTTCACATATGGAAATATTGGTGAATGAGGCAGTTGATGTGATAGCGAAGAGAGCCTCAGAAAAACTCTTGTCCATGTTGTATGTCATAAAACTTTGAAACTGTCATGAATCAAGATGATCCAAGAGGATGAATAAAAAGTAAAGGGAACGGCTATTGTGGACAGCAGTAACACACTTAAGCATTATGCGTCCTTCACTTATGATAGAAGAAAGTCTATTTGAAAGGATTCACTTTACATAAGATTAAGAGTAAGATACAAATGTGTTTTGTATTACGGTTTTGTCAGTGAAATAGATAAGGAGTGTAAATTATGTAGTATGCCACACGCCCATACCTTAGATCATTATGTATTAGTGTCAACTTAATGATAACTAAATAAATAAGGAAATAAGTAGTGTAGCACATCAAATTGTTTAGATGTGATAATGGTGTGATACAGAATACTTTGGATTTACAAACACTGCCCCAAGAGTGTAACACTTACATGCTGTGTTTACTTTATTAACCTGCAATGTAAAATGTGATTCTTGTATTTTGATTCGTGGATTTGTGTGCCTGTTGAGGGACTTAAAATAGAGGGTAGAAATAGCGCAAGCTGCTATATCCCTTTGAGATATATTTTATTGTTTCTATAAACGTACTTAAACCATTTTGAGAACGCACAGTTTGAACAAAGTTTTCCCCAATTGCGTGCGTTTCTGCTCTACTATCTCAAGTCATACAACATAAAAAGCTTCAATTATTTTTCATCTTTTTTTCTTGGAACTCCCCTGTTGAACTAGGTTTTTTTTTTTTTTGAGCATTCGTATGACGTTCAAAAAAATTGTCCTTGTTCTTGTGTTGTGCTTGAACATTTTGCAAATGTTGTCTTCAACGTTTTTGGTTTCATAGAATCATTTGGCGAAGCTTCGATGCAAATAACACAGACGTCTTTTTTCTCCATTGATGATGGACGTGAATTCACATTAAACATGGTGTCGTAGGCTCTTTATCTGACACACATGATAGGCTTCAATGTATCTAAAACACAAGAATAATTCACTGTATTATTAAATTTATAATATAAAAAACTTTTCTGTGCAAACAGCGAGGCGGACTTTGTACACTGCTATCCAAAAGAGACTTGGGTCAAACTATCAGCCAACCAAATTAAGGGACGTCCTCTAAGTAAGGAATTATACGGCTACATTGGTAGTATTACGACAAACGCAGTCTACTGATTCCGATATTACCTGACAATTAGCTACCTGAACGCCAGAGCGTTGTCAGGTAGCCAATAAGTGTACCGAGTTAGGGAGTTAGTCAGGTGGTTGGGGTGAGTGTCTGAGGGCTTGCCATGGCCTTGTTTGTAGTGCCATCAAGTTTTGTGGGAAATGTATGGAGTTAAACGGCCGTGTGAGTGCCGTAAGGTTTCTACCAACAGGGATCGCACATCTAAGCTGGTATTGTTGTGTATTACATTAGTATGGGCCAATAGGCCTCTGCAGTTACCTTCATTCTTAAACACACGATGACTAATATATACAAACTCGCTTATTCGTCGATTGATTGACAGTGAGTCAAGTTTTTTTTTATATCAACTGTGTATTTGAATGGATTTAAACCAGTTTCTCAACATGGAGTATATGACCCACATGGGGGCAAAAATGGAAACTGGGTTGTGTGATATTAGTAAGCGCCATTTTCTTTGCTCTATATGAGAGGGAGGAGGGGGTTAATTTTGACATTATTATAAAAGGTGAACCATTGGTTTGAACTTTAAATGTCATGGCTCAGTGACAAGCACAAGTGAAATTGTTATTATCAGACAGTCAGTTGTGTCGCTGGAAGCAAGTTTATATTATTTTCAACTTGATTTTGCTAAGCCAGCCTACTCTAAAACTTAACCCCCTCCACCCCCCCCCCCCCCCTGAACTAAAAAAAAAAAATCCATGAGGGAATTACCCGTGAACTAAACAGTTTATTACACTCGATAATTTACGTTTGAGCCATATACATAATAAACGACATTTATAGGTATGAAGTAATTGTATCATGTATATATATATATAAGCATGTATTAATATCATGGATCAAAATCATTTCAAGGTGATGTAGATAGGCTTCCAAAATTATCAAAAACACCGGTAGATAGTTTAATACTGACAAAAGTAAGGTTATGAGGCTAGGTAATGATTATAGTCACAGGATATCAGAGGGAAGGTGATGAGATTGAGAAAGGAATCTTGGTCATAATTAGTAAGAACTATAAGCAAAAAAATCTATGCATAACTGTTTGAAATAAGGCAAAAGGACCCTGGGAATATTTCTAGAAGCGTTAGCAATAAAACACCTTGTGTTTTTCTGCAGCTGTAACTAGCTAGTTAGGCTCATTTAGATTATGAAGTTCAGTTTTGGTAGCCGTACTATAGAACGCGTCATGCATAGAATGACAATGTTAACACCACGAATTAGGAACCTTCCATGTGGAAAAAGATTGTTAAAGCTTAATTCATTATCTAGAAAGGCGAAGAGTTAGGGGGTGGCCCTGATTGAAGTGTACAAGTTAAACTGTTTGAGACAAAGTACATCTTACAGGGATAGAGTTGCTTAGGGTATTTCTAACCCCCCCCCCCCCAATCGTACAAGCTGAAGAACGGGCATAACAAGGTTAAGGTATAAAATACATAAGCAATTAATAGAATACGAAACAATGGATGAAAATTAGCTAAGTTTAGATTTAGGAAAGACCTGGATAAATATTGGTTTGGTAACAGGGTTGTTGATTTGTGGAACAAATTACCGGGTAATATAATAGATGTAGGGTCCCTTGATTGTTTCAAGCGTAGGTTAGACGTAAATGAATGACTGAATATAAATGAAAGCTGCCATGCGAGGGCCAATATCCTTGATTTTTATGTTCTTAAAGCAGACGTGGATTGTTTTACCGATCGTTTCAACCGTTAACAGGAGCTGCCCTTAATGTCCAAATATGTTGTCTGCTGTTCTGATGCTAGAAAGAATAATAATGGCAGAAGTTAATAATTATAATAATAATAATCACGAAATAATGGAACCAAATTAGACCATTTTCGAACTAGAAAAAATAATAAATTATGGTTTGTGAATTAGGTTGTAGATTAATGATACAAACTCAGGGCAATGTTGGTTAGCAACCAAAGTGTCCTCTCGAATAATGCATCCCATTTTAACGTCAAAATTCCAAACAGCAATTTAGTTCATCATTTCATGTCCGCCGTGGCAACTCTAGAGGACGGGCCGATGTAACCGGCGTGTGACTGCTGAAGTGATTCAAGTGTATGTTAGTGTTTATTATTAGTCTTAAGTACATTATAAACAAACTACCAAGACTGGATGTGTTGATCAAAGGCTGCTTCAGCGTCTATGTATTTCGTTATGTCCTCATTGTAAATATCAAATAAGACTGCTCATTAATTTTAGTTTGGTTTTATAAAAGTTGTTCTAGTGCAATGAAAATTTATTGACATGTTAAATTTAAAGAGGGCTGCAACTGGTTCAAGTTTCAACATCGCAGCCTAAATAGAGAGGGAGAATGTTTTTTTTTTTAACCATTTTTTAACATGTTTTAAAGTTGAAATAATAAATGCAAATATCAACCGAAATCATTTCTGATACTCGGCTATCACATTACTATATAATAAAGGTTGTCTTGTAACATTACTATCCCAAATGTATTTAGTGCAATAATACAAATTTTCAAAGTTCACAAAAAAATGCTGCAACAAAATGATGTTTATAAATATTTATAAAATCAATAAATGATCTTAGGAAAAAAAAAATAATAGTTTTTAGAGGCATAGACTCTATATATAATGTGCAAGTTTCATGTAAATTGAATAATAAATAAAAAGTTATTCAACCATGTAGTTGCAAATTGCTTACCTGTAGAAAATCAAGGTCAAAGTTCAAAGTGAGGTTGATGAACGACCAATTTCAATCAAAATTACCGCCCTTGTAGATTGGCATTCCTTCAGTAAGGTGTGGAAGTTCCATGAAGATCGCCTGATAAAAAAAAAAAATTTAATTAAAAAAAAAATTAAAAAAAAGACAGCAGCTTTATATTTACAATTATTTATGATGTAATATCAAAATATAAAAAATAAAACATACTAACCTAATTGGTCTGTAATATGCAACATCAAGAGGGAGAACGTCTGGAGTTGCAGGTCTAAGATCTTGAGTGGCAGGTGCCGCAGGAGGTGTGGCGGGTGCCGCAGGAGGTGTGGGTGCCTGGGAGTGTGAGGGAGTGAGGCGGGAGGCTCCTCGCAGCGAGCCCTCCTCTCTCTTCACGCAAGAGAACTCTGTTTTGCCTCAGTGCGGCTTTACGCTCCCTCTTTACTTGGCTAGCGCGTAGAGCTCATGCCTTTAGAGCTTTCTTCTTGTCCGATACCATGAGAGATACTCTATGATCTGTGAGAGCGCATCAGGGATACGACCGCCTGCACAGACACAGAGGGTGACAGAGTCAGTAATCGGCTTATCCTCCCTCCCTCTCGCACAAGACTGTTGCCAATGAGAGAGTTTATAATTTGTATATGCATAACAAGATATTTTCCACTATTACGAAATACTAGACGCTTACAACGTATGACGCATCACCCTACAGCGCACCCGAGCCGCGAGGACCAGATTTGGGACAATTGCGGCTGGAAAATTTACTCTAATTACGTTATTTATTATCATAACAATAAACGGTTTGCACCACGGTGTTGCCAGAACGTTGTAGTATTTTTAGAAAATTTTCAGAAACGTTCGTGTTTGGCCAAATTTTTTCACTGCCAAGGCCCCCTTAGAGAAGCTTAATTTTAAGAAGCGACTTCATACATTATTTTCCGAAAACACATTGGTTGTTCATTGGTTTGAGACGAGAAAACATGGCTTCTCTGCAAGACTTAGAATTACATGCGAAATTTGGCAAATAAGTCACACGTTGTTTAAACATGTTTTATTTCATAATAAACAATATAAACTATTTATATATTATCTATATAAATAAAAATTGAAATGTCCGTTTGTTCAAAATCGCTAATCTCCAAAAGTTCTAAACTGATTGCTTTGATTTTTCACACAACGTTCCATATGCATCCGAGCGGCTTTTTATATACACATTATATAGATGTCACTTCTGTGACGGAAAAAAAAACATGCTTTCTTGAAAGTTTTTTCGTGTTTTTCACGTGAGGGAAATCTTTGAAACTACTTTACCGATTGCTTTGAAATTTTGACACAACGTTGCATTCGAATATGCGCGTATTTTTATTTAGTTATTATATACATGCCTTACCTATGACCATGATTTTTTTTTGAAGCAGCGCCATCTGTTGGACGTAAGAGCAACCACGTGCTGTAATCTCTGAAAGTTCTTCACCGATTGCTTTGAAATTCTGATACATTTCATTCGAATATGCACATGCTTTTATATACCTACTATATGGGTGCCACACCTGTGACAGATAAAACGTGTTTTTCTCAAACAGCGCCATCTGTTGCACATAATAGCAACACACTTCCAATACTAAATTGAATTTTCATATATTTCGATTTATTTTAATTTGTATTGAATTATTTTGTGAGACATTGTGTTGGAATTGAGCTGTGTTATTTACCATACCGTTCATTTCATAAGTATAAGTATAAATGCCACACCTGTGACAGGTAAAAATATTCTTAAGACATACCGCCATCTGTTGCACATAAGAGCCACACACACTATCCTAAATATTACGATTACATTTCAATATCTTGGATTGCATTGACATTAAATTTTCATACATTTCGATTTATTTTCATTTCGATTTCATTATTTTGTGACTGCATTGAAACCGAGCTGTGTTGTTTACCATATTATTCATTTCGTGTGTATAGGTATAGATGCCACACCTGTGACAAGTAAAAAAAAAATGATTAAAAACAGCACCATCTGTTGCACATACCGGGAGCCGGTCGGCCGAGCGGACAGCACGCTGGACTTGTGATCCTGTGGTCCTGGGTTCGATCCCAGGCGCCGGCGAGAAACAATGGGCAGAGTTTCTTTCACCCTATGCCCCTGTTACCTAGCAGTAAAATAGGTACCTGGGTGTTAGTCAGCTGTCACGGGCTGCTTCCTGGGGGTGGAGGCCTTGTCGAGGACTGGGCCGCAGGGACACTAAAAAGCCCTGAAATCACCTCAAGATAACCATAAGAGCCATCCACACTATGCTAAATATATTAAGATTCCATTTCATTGTTTCTGATTGCAATGATAAATTGAATTTTCAAAGACTTCGTTTTATTTTAATTTAATTATTTTGTGACATTACATTGGAATTGAGCTGTGTTTTTACCGTACCATTCATTTTGTGAGTATAAATATAGATGCCACACTTGTAACAGGTAAAAATATGCATTTTTTTTTAAACGGTGCCATCTGTTGCACATAAGAGCAACTCACGCTATACTGAATGTTACAATTCCATTTCAATATTTCCAATTTCATTGATACATTGAGTTTTCATAGATTTTGAATTGTTTTCATTTTGATTTAATTATTTTGTGACATTGCGATGGAATTGAGCTTTGATGTTTACCATGCCGTTCATTTCATGTGTAGTTTATTTTTTTTATTGTTTTCATTGCATTTTTAATTGTTTTTCTTATATTTCAGTGATGGGAACAGCAGATCATTTGATGTTCCCAATTTTCTGATGGGAACATCAGATCATATGGGAATGCATTGGACGAGGGAGTTGGGAATGGTGAGGAGGACGAGGGGATGGTACGGAGGACAGCAGGGATGGGGGGAGGGAGGAAATGGCAGAGGGGACGGGAGAGTGGGGGATGGTTGGGAGGTCAAAGGGACGGGGAAGTTTGGAATGGTTGGGAGGACGAGGGGACGAGAGAGGCGGAATGGTGGGGGAGGACTGGGAGATGTGGGTAAGGTTGCTGTAGCTCAGCAACGCACATGCACTGCTGAGCCACTGCAACCCATGGCAGGGTACAGCTAGTTAAACAATAAAATTACAACTTGGAATATCTGATTTTAATTTTATTAGGGTTTTTAATATATTTAGACATGAATTCGAGTAATTCTCTGGTTTGTTCAAGCGGCCTCGAACGCCCGTAGCGTCTAGATGTGACACTAGCTGCATTGACATTTCACATGTAAGGTGTTCGTTATTGTCGAAAATTTGACGAACATTATTTGTTAGTGTTTGAGTTTGTCAGCCCGGGGCACTACATCCTTGAGTTTCACTATATATCCCAGTTCTCCATAACTTAAGAAGTCTGGGATATCAACAGTGATGTCATTGATTGAACATTTGTGTCTGGCTGTCAAATATTTTGCCTCGAAGTTGAACATCATGAGGGAGTCGCCTTCCTCTATGATCACTGGTGATATGTCAAGTCATGTCATGGGTTAACTTAATGTGTTAACGAACGTTTCTGATGAACGTTTTGCTTTAAGCATGTTGAGCATCTGGATGGGGTCGGCATCCTTCACGACCTCTGGTGGTACATCTAACAAGTGGGACAGCGTGGGCAGAAATTTTCTTCGCTTTCAAATGTTCCGGAAGTAGATTTTGAAGTTCTAAAGGCAAACTGGGATTTCGTTTAACTATTGTGCTCTTTCCTAGAAGGTTTCCTTGGGCACAAACGAATTCCAGTTAACACTTTCTTCGGGATCCAGAGGCTCATGTTTTCCATAGATGTAAGCCTTCATAACTGTAGTCGCCATCACTACACAAATGCAGTATAATCTCCACATTTTTCCAGTAGTAAAGTGATGCACTCGAACTCTGACGATGATTTACTGATCTAGCTGCACTGCTCTAAACAACAAAGCGTCGCTTGCGTTAATGTCCGAAGGTGGAAAATGGTCAGATGGGTAGTTGAAGACTTGGGGTCAGAAGGTCCTATGGTGCCCAAATGGATTGATTAAGATTAAGCCACCCAAAAGGTGGCGCGGGCATGAACAGCCCGAAAGTGGAGGCTCTTTGGAGCCATTACCAATAGCTGAAACTGGAGATCTGTAAATGGATGTTTTTTTTTTTTTTGGGGGGGGGGGGGCGGTCACGGAGGGCAAGCAATACCAATTTGTAGAGCTGGTGAGTTAATGAAGGCGTCTAGGTCTTCTGTGTTTTCTTAGTCGTGCTGCTAGTTGACATGGCTGTGCTGTCATTGGAGTTCAGTGATGTGGCCTCCATGAGATCTTGCACGCACTACGGGAAGTGTGACAATGGAGTTCTTAATGAAATTTACTCGTCTGAGGAGTCCGTGGCATAGTTCGTTGTTGGTGGTTTTGGTCTCAGCCTGAGGTTGAGGCTGGCTCTGAAGTCGACGAGTTGTGATAGAAGCTGGTTCGGAAACGTCGGTGGTGGTTGTGGTCGGAGAGAGCACGTCTGCAAGCGCGTGTCTGCGGAGATAGTGATGGAGGTAGCATTCGGGGTTGGATTGAAAGATGCTGCTTTTTGTGCAGCCTTTAGTGGAGCTGACGTCTGAGTTGATATCGACCTAGCAGTCGACCTTGTGGAAATCCCGGGTGTGATAGTGGAGGTAGTGAGACTTGCGTCAGGGGGGTATGATGGGGTCCAGGCCATTGTCTAGGTACAGTACATTTAGTTCTCTGATGAATCGGTGATTGTCGGTCCCCATTGGGGGGGCCCATTGTAAAGGCTGGCTTGACTGGTAGGAAGAACCACTTTTTGATACTAGGAATCGTCAGGTTGGTTGGTGAGAGCTGAGGTGTTGGGTATAGCATCAGGGGCTCTGGTGGCGGGGTTGAGAAGGTTGGCTTTCTTGGTTTCAATCTGGGCCTTGATTTTTTCCTGTCTGCCGAGAAAGCGGTGTGAAATTGCAGGTTGATTGCCGTTGCAGAGATGGCAGACATGGGTTGTCGATTTACAGATCCAGTGGTTGGTCCGGCTAATAAAGACTGTTCGGTCGGCGATGTACTGATGTGGGAAGAGAGGAAAGTGGTGGTGCACTTTGCTAAGTGTGCAGTCTATTTTTTTTTTTTTTTTTTTGAGATCCCCCACACAAGAAAGAGAACAATATTCTCACCTTCTTGACTATGGTCGATGGGTGTAATCAGATGGCTTGTTTTAAGATCTTAAAGACGTAGTTTGTGGTGAAAGTATTGCCGTCCATGGAGAGAGTCCTGACTTTTAGGCGTTTGTGGCGCAATGTTGTTGTTAAAACCCCCTCAACGGGTCCTAGTGACGATGGATGTCTTGTGTAGTTAGTCAGGATTGCTGGTGTGGACCGGGTGTGTGTGTGGTGTGGTGGACCAAATGAATGAATTGATGAATATTAAGCCACCCAAGAGATGGCACGGGGCATGAATATCTCATAAATGGTAGATTTTTTGTTTGTATTTTAGGGTGTCCAGCTGCAGGACACTTCTTTTGACCAGAAGATTGGCAGTATTGATGGCTTCAGGGTGGTTACTGCAAGATTCAGGGACTCTTAAAGCTCTAATCAGGTCGTTGATTGCTTCACATTCCTGGAGATAGTGAAGTAGTGGCTTTTATGTGATTGTTTGGCAAAAGATGCATTCCCTCTGTCTGGGTTAATCAATCTCCCAGTTGCATCTGTAACCTAGACATAGTCTATATAACCGAACTGCTTTTTCCCTGTGGATTGCTTTTGGGGTATTTAACCGTTTTAACTTGGTGGCCTGAAGATACCATATTGCAGAGGGCGAACCTTCTGCTACTCGGTTGTTGAGGGGCTTTGTTGAGGTGCGAGTGTTTTTAGGTGATGGTGTTTTTTTATGTATTCGAGGCAGGGTTGGATTGTTTTATCAATCACTGGATAACTAGTTGCCAATTTAGCAATTTCATCGTATTTCTCATGTAATGGGATTCCAACATGGGATGGGATCCAGTTTAGGGTTATGTTGAGTCTCTCTTTTTCCTTTAGCTACTGCTCCAAGATACAAAATGGTGTAATTATTTCCACGTTGTCGTTCTACCGCTTATTTTCCTAATATTTGAAGTGCAGCTTTTGAGTCTGTGTGTATGATTGCATATTGAGTGTTTTGTGCAATCACACATGTGAATGCCTTTTGTATGGCAAAAAGTTCAGTTTGGGTTGAAGATACTGGTCCTTCCAGTCTCCAATAGGCCTGTTTGCTATCCGTGCAAAAAGCAGCACCATCACTCTCCTATTGTGTCAACCGATCCGTCTGTGAAGACGTGAGCGGCTACTGCTATGCTTCTCATTTGATTTTCTATGATGCACCTTATGATTGTTGGATCATAGGCAGCTTTTTTCATTGGAAGACTTTTTTTCCAGCAAGACATATTATAGGTTCTATTACTAGCTTGAAGGTAAGCTACATGAAGCCTGACAGCGGAGTGGACTGCACTTTGGATTTGTATTCCTGAGGTTCCGGGCTCGATCCCCGGTGGAGGCGAAAACAAATGGGCAGTTTCTTTCACCATGATGCCCCTGTTACCTAGCAGTAAATAAGTACCTGGGAGTTACACATGCTACGGGCTGTTTCCTGGTGGTGTACTCACCTAATTGAGCTTGCGGGGGTTGAGCTTTCTCCTTGGTCCCGCATCTCAACTGTCAATCAACTGGTGTTACAGATTCCTGAGACTACTGGGCTCTATCACATCTACATTTGAAACTGTGAATGGAGTCAGCCTCCACCACATCACTGCCTAGTGCATTCCATTTATTAACTACTGACACTGAAAAAATTCTTTCTAACATCTGTTGCTCAACTTGGTACTAAGTTTCCACCTGTGTTACCTTGTTCGTGTCCTACCCGTGCTGAAGAGTTTTTGTCCACCCTGTCAATTCCCCTGAGAATTTTGTAGGTGGTTATCATGTCTCCCCCTTACTCTTCTGTTTTCCTGGGACGTGAGGTTCAGCTCCTTTAGCCTTTCCTCGTAGCTCATACCTCTGTTCCGGGACGAGCCTGGTGGCATACTCACAAGGGTGGTAACAAACAAGGGTGGTAACAAAAGGATGCTTGGTCGAGAACCGGGCCGCGGGGACGCTATGCCCCGAAATCATCTCAAGATAACTTCAAAGTAAGGCTCCTCCCACAGTGGGGAACAAGTGTATTTTGGGTGTAGTTGATCACCCCCTCTATCAAGAATCATGCTTTTAAACTGTAGTCGTTTGGAAATTTTCCCGCTCTGGCAGCCCAAGAGTTTCCATTGTTTTGTCGAATTTCAACCACCAAGGACTATCTTGCTGGGACTGGATCAGGGGAATAAATTATCTTTGATAATCGTACCTGTTCTTTGATATTTTCTTTCTTGAAGAGAGTGCAAACTAGATTCCAGTCTGTTTCAAGCCTGGTTTACATAGGGAGCTCCCAGAGCAGCTCTCATAGCATTGTTTTTGGCTACTTCAAGCTTTTTCCACTGTGATTGGATGGAGTGCAGGTGCAGCATAGTCTATCTCTGATCTGACTGCCTGTACATAGTATGAGCGAAAGACTTGCAGATTGGCTTCTCCAGAGAGGGAGGTTAGCGACCTGAGGGTTGCCGTCCGGGCCGCAGAGTTCTTTCAAGTAGGAGACCTCAGCATTAAAATGTCCAGGATTATTCCTAGATACTGACAAGTGTCCACCCATTCAATTGGTTGACCCTGTACTGTCAGTGGGATGTTGGCCGTCTGTATTTTTATGGGCATGGCTTTTGTCTTGGTGGGGTTGAGTTTGATACCAATCTGCTTTACGTTTTCACTGATGTAGTCTAAGCATTTGTGTGCAAGGCGCGCCGCATCCCTTCAGTTTATGATAACAATGTCTGCGTAATTTAGCAGCCTGCTGTGATGTAGGAGTTTCAGCCTCATTATTCTTTCCATTAAACAGTTGAAGAGAAGGGTGCTGCGAATGCATCCTTGCGGTGTACCATATTAATGTCTTTTCGTGGCAGTCTGAATAAAAATTTCACTCTTGCTTCTCTGAGACAGTTTTTGGTCCAGGAGAGAAGGTTGCCTTTCACCTCTTTGTCGATGAGACGGCAGAGAATAGCTGGGGCGCGAGCAAGTTCAAAGGCTTTCTCGAGGTCCAGGAATATCAGCATTCCTGGTCTGTCATTCTAGTGGGCTAACAGTTGTAGTACATTCCACTGTACCAACTTTTATAGGCATACATGTCCTGTTGCGTCTTAAAGGACATAGTTTAGGCATGTTCCAGTCAAGTCTGTTGCGTGCCACACTCAGCCATCTTGGCTGCAAAGGTTTGGAGAGAGAGAGATGGGCCTTGGATTAGCTGGATCTTCGGGTTTTGTGATCGGCACTGTGTGCCCTATTCAAAGCTGTAGGTCTAGTTTGAGAAGTCCTGGCTGAAATCGGTTAACCTAAGGTATGCAGCGTTTCCCTCTTGGCCGAGGTATCTAATTATATTATAGGTTGTCTCCAGGGAATGTATCTTTGTAGTTTTTCTTAGACCGACTGAGCTCATCCAGTGTGAAATGGGTATTAGTATCAGATTTCTGCACATGCTGTACGGATTCTGTGCCACCTTTTGTCCTCTAATTGTCTGAACTGCTAGTTCATCTGATGGAAGCTGGTTACTGGCTGCTCTTTCAGCAAGTTTGGTTGCTAGTACCAAGTGGTGAAGATGCGAACAAGCTTGAATGGTCCCCCCAAGCGCATATGCAATCAAAAACTCCACACTTCAGAAGTGCCTCGAACCTATGCAGATAGAGGCACAGGGGCACTATGCAACTTGCGAACACAGTACCTTAACCACTCGACCATCCGTGACCGTACAAAAGACGATGGTAGCCTTGGCTATTTAGCCTACCGTCCCGACGGCACTTAGGGATGAACTTGGGCATAATTACTTCAACAAATCGCCTCATTCTCGTGGGGCCGCGTGAGCAACATTGAGGTGATTTGATGAAATAACTATGCCCAAGCTCACCACCAAGTGGTGAAGACTTCTTTAGTCGACCAGATCGGAATTGTGTGTTGGGAAGACTTCATGTTTTTGTATTCTGATAAGTAATCGCATAAACTACATATTATATCAAATAACTATCAGAATTGTGATGACAGGGGGGGGGGGGGGTTAGGGGTAATTCATATTTGTCTGATCTCATGCTTGTAACTCCACAAAGGTTTTGCCTTTTTAAATTTATGTACATTATTAACTGACTGACTGTTTAGTTCGACAGTAATAGTTTGAATTTCCATGTCCAGGTAGGTAATCCAAGGCAGAGTTCAGGTGGGTGAGGGGGGCGGGTGGGAAAGTTCCAAGAGTCCTTGACTATAGATCAAAATTATTTCATTTATTCGCAAAAGGTAAATAAACTTTCCAGCATTGTTTTAATTTTTGCGAGTTTTAAATGTATCTTGTGAACAATTACAAATCTGAACATATTTTAAAACTTTAATTGCATACCATATCATTGCTTTTATTTAAATTGTCTGACAGATTGACTCTCTGAAATAAAGATGTGGATGACAAACTATTCACAGCAGAGAAGAAATATATACTTACATTTAAGGATGTAATCATCATGAACTTCCATGATCAGAGAAATCATATGTATGTCATCCACAAACTTTAAAATTAATATTTTTCAAAAAAATCCTCGTCACTTTGTTGATGAGGATTGGCCGTCCAAACCGACAAGTTCTCATGGCCGTCCAAACCAATATGGCCCCACACGCACGCTGCCGTTCATGTGAGAACTAATCGTCATAAAACTGGGAGTTGGGCTGTTTTATTAGAATCAGAACTGAATATATTAATTTGTTTAATATAAAATGATTCAGATTTTATCTCGCTTACGAGACCTAGGAAAATAGTTGTAACTCAATCCTCACGGTGACGTCACAGATATGACTAATATTAAACGTATAATTCATTTTTTATTAGCGTGATAATCCTCAAAATACCTAAATTTAAGTTAATTCGTAGTTAGTCTTAAAAGCTAAAAATCCTCATGGCGGTATATTATTATTAGTGTGTTTTAAGTAGTTAATTGTTACAATAGGAAATATTTCATAATTATAAGTGTAAAATGATCCAGTTATAAATGAATATGTATTATAAAGGGAGGAATCACTCTTACTATCTTGATTTTAATGTGTAAACATTATTACACTCAATTGGAAAATAAGATTTCTGGTATAAATACAATAAAATTTATTAATATAAGATAAAATTTGTGTAACATATGTAAAAGATTAAAAATTATAACCTGTAGGTTTATATATATACTGAATGGACACAAATTTAGTTTTAGTAATGGTCATCGAATTAAGTTTTCATTACTTTAAAAACAAATAGTGTTAGTAATAATTACACATAATTTGATATAATTACAAGCTTTGTCGTCGTCTTGTAAATATGGGAATACATAATGGGATTAAACTAATTACAATTAATTAATAATTAATTAGAATATGGGAATAAGTGAATATGGGAATACAGGGGTAATGGTATGCAAGCAATGCAGGGTGGTATTCAAGTGGATGTTTGATATTGACATGTTTGTAGATATGATAGCATTCTTCGGGTTATACAACTTGAAGCCCACTTTTGGGATACTGACATGGGTCTGTCGGGTATCTGTGCAGAGTTTCACATTTTTTATGATTGCTTCATGTTGCGAGTGAACCCTGGCTCTTAAAATAGGCAAGTTTTGGAGCGTCTAACCAGCGTCGCTTAAATAGGGTGACGTGGGGGATAAAATTAGTCCTGCAAGTGAAGTCCTCGGGTGTCCAGGAGGGGCAACTATCTGCTATACATTTTAGTGTTTATTATTAAACACATGAAAAATATGCATATATACAAATATACAGAGCATTATAAAGGCAATATTTTAAAAATAAAAACAGAGGATAATAACATCGACTAAAATAATCGCCTAGTTACCTTATTTCCTTTTCTATATTTTGTGGATAGTCATCAGCCATTATCCTTTTAAAATTAGGATCGTCCTCCCATCCCTGCGCATATTGGGAAGGAGAATTGCTGTCATTACTACTACTGCTGCTGACGCAAGTCCGTATAAATGACGTATCCCTCAAACCCCTGTTTTTTTAATTCACTTGTTCAACATTAACACTTGCTTCAACAGGGTTCATAAAAATATCATCGCTGTCTGATATTGTTTCCACTACTACGCACTTAGATGTGGAAGGACCCTGTAAATTCGAAGTAACCTGGGAGGGAGAAACATTGGTTTTTATAAGGCGTGCTCCGATACTTCTCACATAGGGGGTTGGCCTTCGTAATTTTCTCCTTACTGTCCTGCTCCTCCTACTGGGGGTTATTGTAGGTGTTTCATACATGGGCGTATCCCCCACGCGCCAAGGACCACCAGCGGCAGTAGTAGCAGCTCGAGATAACTCCGCATTTTCAAGCAGGTGCATGTTAGTTTTCTTTATGGGTGATACTAAGATACTCGGGGATGAGGCTGTGGAATCCAACTTTACAGTTACTGGAGTAGATGTTTGACATGTGTGGGACATTTGGGGCTTGACTCTATTTATTTAAATATTAATGTAATGAAAATCAATTACGAAGGACCACCCGCTTTTATAGTAAAGAGGGAAACTAAGAAAATATGACCATTAGAGAATTCCTAGATGAACCAGTAACTATGATAAAATACTAGAGAATATGATCACTTATATAATTAATGGGCTGTATAATTTAACTGAATCAAAGCCTCAAACACCTACATTGGGGGGTTATTACTGGAACTTCATATATGCCCAGGAACTAGTGTGGTTCATACACCAGTTCATTATGCAATAATCTAATCCTATGACCAATTATAGAATCATTGTATTTGTCACCAATAAGAACATAGATTATGAACATGATAAATTAATAATTATAATAAACACATGTTAATCCAGAAAACAGTGTTCCGCATGAATAATACTACAGATAATGTAATTTAAGGAATACGTAAAGGGTCTTAGCTTGAAGACGTTTTCCAAGACATCAGTTATGACTCATCCTCGGAATCTCCTGAACTCATCATGGAACACTGGGAGATGATTAACACTAGAAATGACAGCTCGGGGAATTCTTCACACACACTGTTTGAAGCAAATATGAAGGCTCCATGTCCTTGTTCTCTCTTGCTCCACGTCCCGCATTTGCTACACAAATTATTAACTACGAATATCATCATCTCTCGCAGTTGTGATTGAAATGCTCGGATAAGGACGGGTTAATTATTCAGAGGAGTTAAATAATATTATTCGCCCGTTTTACGATGGTAAACAAGCAATGGAGATGAATTAAACTCTCTCCAGGGCATTCACGCGTGACGTTAAATTTATTACCAGATAACAGTTATAACTATAAACGCTCTATTTGGCATTAGTTGGGGATCAGTTTATCTGTAAATAATTATCACACAGAACACCGTTGTTTTATAGAGAATCAAACTCAATTCTCAGACACACTGGATATAGTTGTTTATTATAATGGAATCTGACGCAATACTGGCGTCTGGTGACGTAAGAATTCTAGCCTTATTGTACAGATGTAATTATTAGTACATGTGAACTCTACGTTTGGTTAATTTTAATTACTACAATGATTAGTTGATTTAGTAATAATTAATAATACAAGTGTTGTATTAGTGTTGGAAATTTCCAACATAACTCCGGGGGGAGAATTTTAGGGTCGCAGTGTAATGTGGAGTACTGACACACCCATCCCGAAGTTGGTATTAATATTAGTATATTAGTATGTTAGTATGTTAGTGTACACATAACGAATGTCCCGTATTTGTCAAGGACATACAAGAAACTTAAGTCTTGCTGATTTCATGTTAAATGGAACATGTTAAGAATTACCTAAAGTTGATAATTAAGAAAGCTTACAATAGACTCTGGGACTGGTGTCGCTATGACATGTAATGTGTATGTTACAAAATCTCAAAGTCTGCAAACTCTCAGGTACTCTAGATAAATAATGTTATTTATAGCCTATACAACAATTAAAGATTTAAATCCACAATTCAAACAACAGAGAATCTACTGCAATGAGAATATCCTGGGTCACAGTGACTTGTAATGGTTTGTTACTTGATATCACACCACAGTATCAACATGGTTGCTTAAACTGGATGTAACAGAATTTACTCTTGGTCAGAGCTGTAATAGGCTTGCAGTTTCCGCTTACATTGTTGAGCAGCAGCTCTAGTGGGGCGGTTGCTCGGAGGATCAGAATTACTGTCCTCGGAAACTACTGGGGAAGCTAGTTCTGGTTGATACTCTCGTTCAGCCAATTCGAGAGGAACCAGCTTCTCTAAAGTTTTTAGAATAGTGTTGCCTCGGCATAAAACTTTCACTACTCTCAGGACACCTTGATGATCTGGATGAATGGCAACAATTTTGCCTATGGGCCACTCTGACCTTGGTCCATCACTGTCGACTAGTACTAGGTCCCCTGGTTTAAGCTGTACTTTATTGTAAGGACTCGAAGCTCCGTAGTGGTACTCTCGTAGAGCAGTGAGGTACTCTAGAGTCCACACCTCATTCCACCTGTTAATAACCCTTGAGAGATGCTGGTAGCTTTCCACCAAGTCACCTCTGGTCACATGTGACGGGTCTACGGGGTCCTCTTCGGCTAAAGGGATGAGAGGGCTCAGTAGACCTCCATGGATCAAGTGTGAGGGACTCGGAGGCTCTCTCTGGGTGAAATCATCAGACAGGTAGGTTAATGGGCGGTTATTGACTCGCGCCTCGATTTCCACAACAATGGTTTGGAGTTGGGAGTAACTGACCTTTTGTCTGTGTAAGGTTTTTCGTAAACACTTCTTGACTGTGCCTATCATTCGCTCATAGAACCCACCTTGCCAAGGGGCTCTTGGTGCTATAAATTTTCAGTGACATTGTCGTCTCTGTAGGACTGACTGTACTTCTGGGTGATTCCAGGCTTCTCGCAGACAGGCTTCTCCTGCCACAAAATTGGAACCATTGTCCGATATCATTAGTTTGGGACAAGATCTGCGAGCAGCAAATCTGCGGAAGGCCTGGAGGAAGGCTTCAGCACTCATATCTGAAGTCGCTTCTAAATGTACGCCTCTGGTTGTAGCACACGTAAAGAGACAAATGTATGCTCTCACTGGTATCTTGTCTGGGTTGCCAGTGAGAAGTAAGGCTCCTGTGTAATCAACACCAGTGGTTTCAAAAGGACGAAGATGAACCGCTCTCTCTTCAGGAAGTGGTGGAGGTCCTGGGTAAGGACATACTCTAGCATCGTATCTTTTACAGATTACACAGAATTTAATTATTGACTTGACTGTCTGACGACCTTGAGGAAGCCAGTACTTTTGTCTAAGGTCGGTGAGAGTATATAACACTCCACCATGTAAAGTACCATATAGATGGTGATGTAAAACAAGAAGTTTAGTGATGATGTGGTGACGAGGTAGAAGAATTGGATTCTTGGTGTCCAAATCAATTTTTGCATGAAGCAAACGTCCTCCACATCTTAGTATATTATGAGTGTTGGCATCATACCAGATACCTAGAGACTTAGTTAATTTATCTGGAAGATTTTCATATTCGCTTCCATATGTCTCTTGTTGTGCACGTTTGATCCAGTACAGGATAGGATTGGGAAACTTATGTCGAATTCCTATCTTAGCAAGAAAGTCAAACACATGTGCAGTCACTCTTAATAACTTAAGTTAGAATAATTGTGAGGATCAATGGCTAAGATTCGTTGAGGTTCTGGTTCTTTCATGGGAGTGGTGATATTGGTCACTGACTTGTGGCTTTTGTTTCGGCCACTGACCACCACCAAGCCATGAAGGTCCATTGAACCACAGCGAAGACTTGACAAGTTGTTTTAGTGTTAACCCTCGAGATAAATAATCTGCAGGATTGTCCTTAGTAGGAACATGTCTGAATTTATATCCAGCAGATAACTCATGAATTTCCCTAACACGATTACTGACGTAGGGAGTCTTGTTGTTGTTGTTTCTTACCCATTGTAAGACTGCCTCGTTGTCTGACCACACGACAATCTCACCAAAGTGGATATTATTGAGTGTCTTTGTCAGGCAATGAGCCAATCTTACTCCCACCAGCAATGCAGTCAACTCCATTTGAGGTAAAGATCTTTTCTTAATGGGAGCAACTCTTGCTTTAGATGTGAGCAAAATTGATTGTGCACTATTAACCAAGTAGGCTACAGCGCCATATGCTATGCCAGAGACATCGCAGAAAACGTGCAAATTGGTGGGTAAGTTTGGTCCTGAAGCATTACGAGGAAATTTCAAAACACCTAACTGATTAAAATCCGTTGAGTATCTGCCATTTAGCTTGTAACTCACTTGGTAATGGATTATCCCATCCCATATGTTTCTGCCAGCACTCCTGCATTAGGAGTTTGCCCCTTATTAATATAGGACTAAGTAAGCCTAAAGGGTCAAATGGTTGACTGACAAACGAGAGCAATGTTCTCATGGTAAGGGTTGAGCTATCGGTTTGTACTGGCTTGACATTCATCTCGTCAGTACTGGTGTTCCATTCCACGCCTAGAACCTTTAATTGATTGGGTACCTGATAACCTGGAAATTCTTTCTCGATTACCTGGTTGAGTAATCCATTATTTGAGGCCCATGACTGTAGTGGCATATTGGCTCCTAATAGCTCACGGTTAGCCTCATGGTAGATTTCTACCAAATTAGTTTGATCATTAGTTGTTCCCTGGAAATTGTCGACATACAAGTTGTCGCTAATGTCTGCCTTATAAAGGCTATTTGATTTCCTCAAATGTGTGTCTAATGTTGCTTGCAAAAGAAACGGTGAGGACGTAGCTCCGAATAATACTGAGGCAAAACGATATGTGATGATATCACTGTTAGGATCCAGTGGGTCCTTAATCCAGAGAAACTGTGTAGTTACGATCTTCCTCCTGCAAACCTACTCGGAGGAAAGCTTTGCTGATATCAGCAGTATAGGCGAAAATACCCATGCGAAATCGTAACAGCACATCATGTAGCCTTTGTGTTAGGCTAGGTCCCGTTTGGAGACATTCATTTAAAGACACACTGCTTGGCTTTACTTTAGTACTACAGTTAAAGACAATACAAATAGGTGTTGTCAATGAGTCTTTCACCACAGCGTGATGAGGTAAATAATGACCTATTTTTCGGTCATCGTTATCAACAACTTCAATAAATCTACTGTTAAGTTGTTGTTGGATGAATTGATGATACATGTTCAGTTTGTCTGGCTGCTTCTGTAGTCGTGCTAATTGAGACTGTAATTGTGAGGCTGCCATAAAATAATTAACTGGAAGTTGTGGATGGTTCAACTTCCATGGGAGTCTTACCCAGTATTGTTTATTTTCATAGACAACTGTATCCAGATATTGCTGGTAAGTCCACATATCATCAGGGCTTGGTTGTTCAGGGATAATACCTAAAGTGTGTAAATCCCACAAACGATGTACAGGTGGATCAGACTAAATATCTTCAGATATTTCTCTGAAACATAGGGGTGACTGTTCCAAGCCTAGTCACGCCACTATTATGTTATGAGCCTGTTGGTTTGTTGGCGCTGGATTTTGTCGGAAAAGCACCGGTCCAGTAATCAATTTGCCTCCAGCAGATGACAACAAATTCATTCAGTGTTGTCTGGTGCATCCAGTTATAAATTTGTAATAATGATCCGCACCTATAAGTATTCCAACATCAGTGAGGCAGTCAGAATTTATTTTATAATCTGCTAGCCTCATGCGGTTTCGTTTAAGATGTCTCGCAGTGCGAGCTAACCCTGTGACCTGCAGGTCTGTAGGAAGTTTATCTACTACTACCGCTTGTATTGGACTAGTGGAAGATCCAAGTCTCACTAATACCTTAACTATTTGGTATTCACGAGGTCCACTATTGGTCAAGAAACCAGAAATATTTAACCTCACACTTTTGGCAGGTTTTAAATTTAACTGCTCTACTAACTGTTGTGTAATGGTTTTCTGTGATCCTTGATCAAAAAGACCTCTAGTGTTAACTCTAGATCTTCGGTTTATTAGTCTAGGTTGAGCTGTAGGCAGAGTGGTATTATTGCCTGACTCGGTAGCAAGTACATTTATTTCTTGATGCACTTTGCAATAATGCACTGTAGTAGAATTCGTGGAATTCTCCCCAGTGGTCATGGTTGGTGTAGAAGATTTTCTACATAAGGCGTAGTGATGTACACCTTGGTTGCATCTATTGCAGGAACGTAGCTGCACTACACATTTTTGGGGATCATGAGAGCCCATGCACTTGTTGCACTTGTGTATTTCTTGCAACCTTTTAATCCTAGTATTATAAGTAGGATAAACAGAGAATTGGTAAGTGGCATGTCCTTGATTACAGAACAGACACCTTCTCTGGTTAGTTGACTTGGTCTCTTTAGTAGACAAGTCATTGGTTATCTCAGAAGGAGACACCGAATAAGTACCTACATTTCCACTTCTTTTCCCAGTGGATGGAGTAGTCTTGGATTTATATTTACTAGACTTATTCAAAGTCGGTTTGGGTTTAACTGAAGTCAGTATTAATTGGTTTAGACTCAGGTTTAATTTTATCATGAGTCTTCAACCTGTTAATCGTTATTCTCAGTCCCTCGAATATTTGGTCAAGAGTGAGAAACTCGGTATTATAGTGTGAGCAGAGCTCTGTTAAGACATTTTGAGGTAATTTCCTCTGCAAAAGTAACTTGATTGACCATTCTGAAGCTGGTATATCAACTTTAGTACCTAAGGCCTTTACTAGAGACTCTATTTCTAGTCTGAAGCTTTGAAGTGACTCTGGTCTACTATTTGGTGCATTCAGATCTAGCAATTGGTAATAGAGGGTAGCTATACTTAACTCTTTGTTGCAATAGTTCAACTTCAAAAGTTTTATAGCTTCCTCATAATTACTCTCATCGAGAGTTAGGTTATGAATGACCTTTTTAGCCTCTCCTTTGAGCAGACTAAGTAGGTATGAAAATTTAGAAACCTTGTCAAGAGACTGTTTCTTGTGTATATGAACTTCAAATGAAGTCCAAAAATTGTCCCAATTTTCTGTATCTAATCCTGAAAATGTAGGTAAATCTAAAGTAGTAAACGAACCTCTGGTAGTTGGTTATTGAATTGAGACCCTGTGTTACTGGTATTGGATTTAGATTGTTTTGCTAGTTTAGATAGCATGTAAAGTTTATCTTGAGTCTCATCTTCATACTGGGAGATATCGTCTACAATTTGACTTACATCATCAGGATCAGTTTCTGTGGTATTCAGTAGAGTAAGATAAGACTGACTTGTAGACTTAACTAGATCAAATTTCACATCAGCTACTCTTACTGATGTCTCTAAGTGATAAGAGTCAATGGGAGTATCTTTAGATAAGCCCTCAGCCTTGTTAATTAATCTGGTCAAATGACCTTTAAGGCCAATATAGGTTCTCCTTAATTGCTCAGGAGTAGCCATGTTGGGCTTGGGTCCAAACTTCATGGGATTAGTATACGTATTACTAATGAAGCTTGGGTATTTGTTCATTAGTGAATAAGTAACATTAATTGTAGCCTAATTTAAGGTGGCTAATTTATATTCTACCTCACTTGTGGTTAAATGTACCTACCTAACAACAAGTAGCTAGATATTTTGTGCATTGTCTGAACTTCACCATTAGTTCTCGTCCGGTTAGCTCTTCTATATCACCATCAGAGGTAATGGGGATCATCCAGCAATACATAAAAGATACATACAAATAATGAGTACAAGAGAAATATTATGGAGACACTCCAATCAGAGTTATCTCAAAGTTAAATCCCACCCTGGATAGGGTCAGCACAAATAGTATAATACATACACTACTGACTAGCTTAAGTCTAGTCATGATAATTCCTACCTAAGAACTATAAATTTATTTAGTCTGGGCTTGTACCAAATTCAGCACAATCTCAGTCTAAATTCTACCTAATAAGATTGGTAAAGATTATTGTGGTGCAGTAAGGTGAATATAATTGTGCTGTATTTTTGGGTTTTTTGTTTTTATAAGGGTGCACTTGCATACACAAGTGAAAACAATTATGTACAGTTAAGTTTGGCTTGCTAGCCACAGCCGTTTGTGATAGTTGATGGTGTTGATCAACTTGCCAACCACATGCAACCTAGACTCACCTGACAAGTGTACACCATCTCTGGTCAGGTTTTGTCTATAAGGTCTGGCTGTAAATTGGATACAAGTGGCATCCAATCTCACTCGTTTTTTCAGCCTGAAATTTATGTACTTAGCAGCTCTCTGGTAGTATTCTGGTGTTACTCCCCAACGATTATCTTGACTTGGTTGGCGAGGTTCCACTAACGTGAATACTACCGAATTACTGATGAGCTTGAAAGAAGAAATTATGTCTTTAAGGTGCTTGATCACCTCAGCTGGATGACGAGTAGGATGGATGTCATTACCACCTAAGTATATAATGGTTAGATGGTGAGGCCACTCTAACGCAGGTGTTAGTGTGGAATTGTTATAAAAGTTATGAGCTGTTGCTCCTGGTGACCTAAAGATTCTTACTTCTGTATGAGGTATAGGTCTAAGTGTTGTGGGTAATTGACTGTGTCCCACTAGTGCTACCTTATACATGAGGTGAAAGTAGCAATGAATTGGTGTGACTTAGACTAACTTGTGTGTTACGCTGTTGGCAGACACAATTAATTAAATGGTTATTCTAGATTACATCACACAAGGATTAATTAATAATTAGTATTTATAATTATAGTTTGTTTATCCGGTTCGAAGGACCATAATGTGGGACATTTGGGGCTTGACTCTATTTAAATATTAATGTAATGAAAATCAATTACGAAGGACCACCCGCTTTGATAGTAAAGAGGGAAACTAAGAAAATATGACCATTAGAGAATTCCTAGATGAACCAGTAACTATGGATAAAATACTAGAGAATATGATCACTTATATAATTAATGGGCTGTATAATTTAACTGAATCAAAGCCTCAAACACCTACATTGGGGGGTTATTACTGGAACTTCATATATGCCCAGGAACTAGTGTGGTTCGTGCACCAGTTCATTATGCAATAATCTAATCCTATGACCAATTATAGAATCATTGTATTTGTCACCAATAAGAACATAGATTATGAACATGATAAATTAATAATTATAATAAACGCATGTTAATCCAGAAAACAGTGTTCCGCATGAATAATACTACAGATAATGTAATTTAAGGAATACTGAAAGGGTCTTAGCTTGAAGACGTTTTCCAAGACATCAGTTATGACTCATCCTCGGAATCTCCTGAACTCATCATGGAACACTGGGAGATGATTAACACGAGAAATGACAGCTCGGGGAATTCTTCACACACGCTGTTTGAAGCAAATATGAAGGCTCCATGTCCTTGTTCTCTCTTGCTCCACGTCCCGCATTTGCTACACAAATTATTAACTAAGAATATCATCATCTCTCGCAGTTGCGATTGAAATGCTCGGATAAGGACGGGTTTATTATTCAGAGGAGTTAACTAATATTATTCGCCCGTTTTACGATGGTAAATAAGCAATGGAGATGAATTAAAGTCTCTCCAGGGCATTCACGTGTGATGTTAAATTTATTACCAGATAAGTTATAACAATAAACGCTCTATTTGGCATTAGTTGGGGATCAGTTTATCTGTAAATAATTATCACACAGAACACCGTTGTTTTATAGAGAATCAAACTCAATGTTACGGCCCTCTCGGGACGCAACGGGGTTCTGGCTCTGATGTTGTTAGAGAAAGATATATGTATCCGTTCCCGAGCCAGTAGTGGCTATCAAGGGATGAGATCCGTGACGCAAGTAACTTAAAGGGAGTAGGGAAAGAAAGCTAAGAACTTAATATTATAATTATTACCACCACCTATTAAATATATAAAAATCAAACGTGCACAAGGGGAGGGTATTAACACTATACAAGGGGATCGTGCACAATCTAGTCTTCTGCTGAAGACTCTTGATTAAGAAGCTAGGTGCTGAGTCCGCGGTGCTTTCTTCGTGGCCTCAAGACGTGTCCTCTGAGAACGCCGAGCCTACCCTGGCCACAGGTCAGCCACAACACAGGTCCACTGGGGGCACCGTCGTGGAGGCCGTCAACCACACGTCCAGCAGGTCTGCTGGCAGGTACTGAGCCACCAAGGCTGGTACGGCCACTCCACGAACGATACAAGGGGTATGCCCTAGACAGGAGTCTCGTGTGATATCACAAATCACCCTCCTGTCCTCAATACCCCAGTGGATTATCGTCTCCAACAGTCGGTCCCGGGTAAATCCTTTCACTGCCACTCCACTGGCAGGCTAACACACCACAGTGTTCTTCCGGGGGGACGACGTCACAACAGCTGCAGCAAACTTCACAGTATGGAGACTGGCTGCCTCGGGTAGACTGACTTCACCTTCAACACAGTGGTCCCAGGTCGGCTCTGTAAGCAGACACGTCATCAATAACAGGGACACTAAAACACCACACTTACAGGCTCAGACACAAACGCCCGACATATCCACTCCATAGACGGCGTTGTAGTCTGAGCACCACCTCACCAGAGGTCAGCGGCGGCGGAGTTGAGCGCTGAACGGGGCTGGAAACTGGCCCTCGTAGCTAGTACACGTCGTCGGTTTGGAGGGGGTTTCGGGAGCTGACCCACAGATGGCGCGGCCGTCACTGTTTAGAGATTGGACGCTGGATCAGGGTCCGTAACACCTCCCCACCAAAAGAATTTGGTTTGGGTTCCTATAAAAAAGAGAAGACAAACCAAATTAGTACGTGGATCTAGATAAGAGATAATGCGTCAGCTACCACGTTGTCCACCCCTTTTATGTGTTCAATCTGGAGGGGATATTGCTGCAAATGTAGACTCCATCTGGTGAGCCTGAGGTTCTTTTGCTTAAATTGAGCCAGGAACTTCAGAGGGTTATGGTCGGTCCGTACTAATATAGGATGGCCATTGCTTGTTAAATATACCTCGAAGTGCTGGACGGAATTAATTAAGGCCAACGTTTCCTTTTCTATGACCGAGTAATTAAGCTGGCTGGGGGTGAACTTCTTAGAATGATAGGCCACCGGGTGTTCCACCCCCTTCTCGTCCGTCTGGGATAAAACGGAGCCCAGGCCATAGTCAGAGGCGTCGACCGTCAGGATGAATCTATCCTCAAAGCTCGGGGACCTGAGGATTGGAGCAGAGATCAGAATTGCTTTGAGACTCTCGAATGCCTCCTGGCAATTCTCATTCCATATTAACTTTACCCCTTTTTTCAATAGATTGGTCAGGGGGACGGCGATGGAGGAAAAATTAGGGACAAACTTACGATAAAACCCAGCCATACCAAGGAAACGTAAGATGTCCTTCCTGGTAGCTGGCGTAGGATACTGGACTATTGCCTCGATCTTGCTGGCCTTCGGCGCAATCCATCCTCCTCCAACTTTATGACCTAGGAAGACGACAGAGGTTCTGGCAAACTCCGATTTATGCAGATTGACCACCAATCCTGACTGGAGCATGGCCTTGAAGAAATCCTCTATGTGACGCAGATGATCCTGCCAATCTACATCATATATTAATACATCATCGATGTAGACTAAGGTGTTTTCCACGTCACGCAACACAGTACCCATCAGTCTCTGGAAAGTGGAGGCTGCGTTTTTCATCCCGAATGGCATCACCTGACATTCAAACAGCCCATCGGGAGTTACAAATGCTGATATGGGTTTGGCCTTTTCCGTGAGGGGAACTTGCCAATAGCCTTTGAACAGATCAAATTTCGTCAGGTACCGGGCTCTACCTATGGCATCCAGACATTCCTCTACTCTGGGGAGAGGGTAAGTATCTGCTACTGTGACCTTTTTCACCTGGCGATAATCAATACAAAGACGGTATTTCTTACCAGGTTTGGGCACTAGTAGTATTGGGGATGACCATGGGCTCGAGCTCGGGGCTATTAGATGGTGTTTCAGCATATAATCTACCTCCTCTTTCACTACTCGTTTCTTCAGTGGGTTGAGACGGTACGGATGTTGCTTTATAGGTCGGACTCCTTCCTCCAGCTCGACATCATGCCTCAAGACAGATGTTAACCCTGGAACATCGTCGAAGATAGGCTTGTATTGCCGGATCATCTGCAGCAATGATGATTGATGTCCTTCGGCCACGTGTGTCAACTTTGCCTGCAAGTTTAACAGAATGTCTGAGTTAGTCAACACCTCCTCTTCCTCCTCAATGTCGTCATTAGTGGTCACTAAGGTTACGGGGAGTGTATCCCGTCCCTCGTATTTCTTGATCATATTAACATGAACCAGAGTTTCTTTCTTACGGCGGTCTGGAGTACTAAGAAGGTAATTGAGGTTAGTAACCTTCTTTACAACCGGGTAGGGACCTACGAATCTGGCGCTCAAGCTCCCAGTTATTGTAGGAGTACATACTAAAACCAGATCTCCTACTTTGAACTCCCTCTGCTTGGTTCTCCTATCATACCTGCTCTTGATAGTTCTTTGTGTACTTTCTAAGGTCCTTGTAGCCATCTCCCAGGCTGAGAACAGCCGTCCTTTATTGGTAGACAACCAGTCCACAATATCCTCGTTGGTTTCTGCGTCCAGCCAATGGTCTCGTGCCACCTCTAAGGGACCTCTTACTGAGTGACCAAAGATCATCTCGAATGGGGAGATTCCTAGGGATTCATTGGGCACTGATCTTACCGCAAATAGGAGGTAGGGCAGTTCTTCAACCCACTTATTCTGCCTGTCGTAGCAAAACTTCCGAAGCATGCCCTTCAACGTCTGGTGAAAACGTTCCAAAGCTCCTTGAGACTCGGGATGGTAGGCACTAGAGGTAACCTGTCGAATTCCCAGGTCGGCGATCTGTTGGCGAAACAAATGGGACATGAAATTAGACCCCTGGTCCGTCTGAATGGTCTTGGGAAGACCGTATCGCGAGATGAACCAGAGCAGTTGTTTCACCAAGACCTTAGCTGTGATGGTTTTAAGGGGGATCGCTTCTGGGTACCTACTAACCCGATCTAGTATTGTTAGCAAATACTTCACCCCTGAGGTAGCAGGTGGAAGAGGGCCTACTATATCCAAGATGAGGTGTTCGAAGGGCTCACCTATTGATGGAATGGGGTATAAAGGGGCTTTGGGGACAGGCTGGTTTGCTTTTCCGGCCACTTGGCAGGCATGGCAGGTCTTGCAGAAATGACGTACGTCCTCCTTCATATGCGGCCAGTAGAAACCTTTGGCTAGGCGGTGGAAAGTCTTAGAGATCCCACCATGTCCAGCAAATCTATTAGCATGGGCTGTTTCTAACAGCTTAGATCTGAACACGGCTGGGACGACTATCTGATCACCTACCGCCCTTGACTGGGGGTATTTCGGAGGATGCCGGCGACACAGTACACCACTTGACCACACATATAGATCCCCTCCTTTCGTAGGAGAGTCTACGGTGTCGGCCAACTTCCGTACCTGAGGGTCCTTCTTCTGTTCCTCTATCAGCTGGGCTCGAGTCCAGCGTTCGGGAACCGGCATCTGGACTGGTGGGACTGGTGTATGGCTACTTGTAACCTGCGGGATAGGAGGAGAGTTAAACAAAGTGTTTAGATCTAGTGGTGCATGGAGGTGCGCCTGAGACCTGGTTTGCACTGCTGCGATGGGACTGGTCTCTTCACGTCCTGGAATATCCACTACCAGGGGACAGTTGGGTAACAATCCTAGGGCTAAGTCATTGGCTAATATTACGTCAATTCCCTCTATGGGAAGACTATCCACCACGGCCAACCGACACTCACCTTTGAAGTGCTGAGAGTCTAGATGTACTTGTACCAATGGGGCAACGTACAAGGTTGAAGGGAATCCACCCAGGATTACCTTCTGCATCTCATCCGCCGATATACCTTCGGGTAATGATGTTTCCAGAATTAGAGACTGGGCCGCTCCACTGTCTCTAAGTATTACCACAGGCGTACTTGCAAGGCCACTGGCTACATATCCTTGGGAGGTATATGGGGCGAACAATCCTTTCCTCTTCTCTTGGGTGGATGTCGGTGGTACTATACTGTTCATCAGCATGACTTCCCTACGGGGATTATTACCTGAACTGCTACGACACTTCGCAGCATTATGTCCTCTCTTACCGCAGGTCCAACACAATACATCTCTCTTCGGACTAAACCTCCGGGGACTATCCGAGGTTGACTTGGCGGCACTACGAGGGGCAGTTCTATCTTCCGGTTTATGTTTGGCTGGATATCTTGAATAGGTCTTCGGGACGTACCTAGCAGATGGCCTATGAGTCAGGATGTATTCCTCAGCCATTGTGGCTGCTGCACTCAAGGTCTCTACCTGCTGTTCCTCTAGGTACGTCTTCAAGTCTCCAGTCAAACAATCCTTGAAGTCCTCCAGCAGAATCAGCTGCTCGAGGTCTTCCTTGGTCTCCACCTTCCGAGAGGTACACCATTCCTGGAAAAGTCGCTCCTTGATCGTGGCGAATTCGGTAAAAGTGTGCTCTGAGGTCTTCTTCAGGTTTCTGAACTTTTGCCTATAAGCCTCAGGTACCAATTGGTACGCCATGAGCACAACTTTCTTCACCTTGTCATAATCGCTGGAGTCGTCAAGGGATAACGTAGAGTAGGCAATTTGGGCCTTCCCAGTCAAGACTGACTGTATCATGATGGCCCAATTCTCCCTTGGCCACTCCAAAGAGGCAGCGACTTTCTCGAAGGCTGCAAAGAATTTTGACACCTCCTTCTCATGGAATTTGGGGACCATTTTGATGTTGCGTACCGGATCGAAGCTACTGGTGTCCGTTGTTTGCCTCCGACCACCGCCTAATCGCAATACTTCTAGTTCATGTTGTCTCTCTCTTTCCTCCCTTTCTCGCTCTCGTTCTTCTCTCTCTCGTTCTCGTTCTTCTCTCTCTCGTCTCTCTTCTCTTTCTCGTTCTTCTCTCTCTCGTTTCTCTTCTCTTTCTCGTTCTTCTCTCTCTCGTTCTCGTTCTTCTCTCTCTCTCGTTTCTCTTCTCTTTCTCGTTCTTCTCTCTCTCGTTCTCGTTCTTCTCTCTCTCGTTTCTCTTCTCTTTCTCGTTCTTCTCTCTCTCGTTCTCGTTCTTCTCTCTCTCGTCTCTCTTCTCTTTCTCGTTCTTCTCTTTCTCTTTCTCTTTCTTCTCTTTCTCTTTCTCGTTCTAATTCTAAACGTCTCATCTCTAATTCTTTATCTTGTCTCTCTCGTTCCATTTCTAATTTCTTCCATTCTATTTCCCGATTGATCTCTAGGGCACGCATCTTGACTGTTAGGAAGCTGATATTAAGCTCGCCTGCATCACTGTCAACGTCGCTGCCCTTATCTTCCTTTTCCGTGGAAGCTATGTCTGCACTTTCCTTTGTACTAGGAGTCTCGCCTTCCTGTTTCTCTTCTGCCTTCAGGTGCCGGTGTACCTTGGACAAGATCTCCACACGGGAATCACTGGCACGGATCTTGATCTCCAGGTAGGCGCTCACTAGTACAAGCTCTGGTTTGCTCAAATATTTCAATCTGGCAAGACAATCCTCTCTGTTCAGAAAAGCCTGAACCTCGTCCAGATCATCGATGGTAGCTTTGTCTGCCATTGTCACAGATGGAACACTTTGCGCTTAACACACTGCTTACACGTTAGCACTTAACACACCGAGCACTGTTCTACGCCAATATTGCACTTTATCGCACCAAACACTGCACTTGCCAATATTGCACGTAATCACTTCGGGCACCACACTACCCAATATTGCACTGAGTCCAAGCGAACACTTCGCTCTACAATATTGCACTAAATCACTGAGCACCGTACTACTCAATATTGCACTTAATCGCTTAATCACAGCGAGCACCGCACTGCACAATATCGCACTTAGTCACTCTGAGCACCGCACAGGACGTATAACGTCACAATCGTCACACAGGGGGAATTATATACAGGGATTACGCCACTTCACCACCCCTGTCAAACATACTTAACAAGGGGACGGATCCCGCTGGGGATGCCAATTATGTTACGGCCCTCTCGGGACGCAACGGGGTTCTGGCTCTGATGTTGTTAGAGAAAGATATATGTATCCGTTCCCGAGCCAGTAGTGGCTATCAAGGGATGAGATCCGTGACGCAAGTAACTTAAAGGGAGTAGGGAAAGAAAGCTAAGAACTTAATATTATAATTATTACCACCACCTATTAAATATATAAAAATCAAACGTGCACAAGGGGAGGGTATTAACACTATACAAGGGGATCGTGCACAATCTAGTCTTCTGCTGAAGACTCTTGATTAAGAAGCTAGGTGCTGAGTCCGCGGTGCTTTCTTCGTGGCCTCAAGACGTGTCCTCTGAGAACGCCGAGCCTACCCTGGCCACAGGTCAGCCACAACACAGGTCCACTGGGGGCACCGTCGTGGAGGCCGTCAACCACACGTCCAGCAGGTCTGCTGGCAGGTACTGAGCCACCAAGGCTGGTACGGCCACTCCACGAACGATACAAGGGGTATGCCCTAGACAGGAGTCTCGTGTGATATCACAAATCACCCTCCTGTCCTCAATACCCCAGTGGATTATCGTCTCCAACAGTCGGTCCCGGGTAAATCCTTTCACTGCCACTCCACTGGCAGGCTAACACACCACAGTGTTCTTCCGGGGGGACGACGTCACAACAGCTGCAGCAAACTTCACAGTATGGAGACTGGCTGCCTCGGGTAGACTGACTTCACCTTCAACACAGTGGTCCCAGGTCGGCTCTGTAAGCAGACACGTCATCAATAACAGGGACACTAAAACACCACACTTACAGGCTCAGACACAAACGCCCGACATATCCACTCCATAGACGGCGTTGTAGTCTGAGCACCACCTCACCAGAGGTCAGCGGCGGCGGAGTTGAGCGCTGAACGGGGCTGGAAACTGGCCCTCGTAGCTAGTACACGTCGTCGGTTTGGAGGGGGTTTCGGGAGCTGACCCACAGATGGCGCGGCCGTCACTGTTTAGAGATTGGACGCTGGATCAGGGTCCGTAACACTCAATTCTCCGACACACTGGATATAGTTGTGTTTATTATAATGGAATCTGACGCAATACTGGCGTCTGGTGATGTAAGAATTCTAGCCTTATTGTACAGATGTAATTATTAGTACATGTGAACTCTACGTTTGGTTAATTTTAATTACTACAATGATTAGTAGATTTAGTAATAATTAATAATAATACAACAGTGTTGTATTAGTGTTGGAAATTTCCAACAACATGCGCACAAGGCCGGCTCATCAGAAAACATGGGGGTTTAGAGTCAGGTTTGGTATAGACTCATCCTTTGATTATTGTTGTTGTTCTCGGTCAGGAGTAGTGTTTGAATCTGCATTGGGGCTACATGCTCCCGCAGCCAATGGCAAAGTCAGGTTTAAGGTGGAGTAAGATGTTGTCTCAATCAGTAGAGACTCAGTGTGTGTGTTTGGGGATTTGAGTCCGTTTGCGTGGATTTTGTAGCGTAGCTAGGGTGAGAGGCAGCCTCCTTCGTAGACAACCTTCCAGCATCAGCAGACGGTGAGTTGGGAGTTTCAGGCGAGCTTAAAGTTCTGGGCAGCAGCTAGAGTAGCGGCAGAAAGAGGGATTCTAGAAGACCCCGAAAGGAAAGTAGTTATAGTTTCCGGGGTCAGGTTTGTTGAGGATATGATGACAGGTCCTATGATGACACACAAATTCCCAGCAGATGTGGACTGGGCACCTCCCTTGATAATTTCTGAAAATGAGAAGAAAAGGAGAAAAGTTTCTATAAAAATAACCACATACGCAAAATATATATATGTAATATATATATATATATATATATATATATATATATATATATATATATATATATATATATATATATATATATTTTATTAAATATGACCGAAAAAGTAAGATTAATAATTCTAACACGAATTTTCTCAATCTTTCGTACATTTCGCTTCACTGTTGGAGGTAAATCAAAAATCAATTCTCCAAAATTCATTTTTATTTCTAGTCTGACGCGACACGAGCGCGTTTCGTAAAACTTATTACATTTTCAAAGACTTTAGTTTACAAATACACAACTGAATAGAACTTACGCATCTCCGATTTTCTATCTACATTTGAGTGAGGTGGAAGGGGTGATGTGGCATTAATCAACACAATACAGAACAAGAGGTGGCATTAATAGGGTATTAATTTCATCAACACAAGACAGAACACGAAACAATGGGTATTGAATAGAAGTGTTTGTAGAAAGCCTATTGTTCCATATTTCTTGATGCTTCTATATTGGAGCGGAGTCTTGAGGTGGGTAGAATATAGTTGTGCAATAATTGGCTGTTGATTGCTGGTGTTGACTTCTTGATGTGTAGTGCCTCACAAACGTCAAGCCGCCTGCTATCACTGTATCTATCGATTCTATAAAGCCAACAAACTTTGTAAAATCTCTATGTATGTACCTTTGCCTAAATAAAAATTATTATTATTATTATTATTACTTAAATCTCTGAATGTTAGACATTAAGTCACTGCACATTCTCTCATGTGTATTATATATATATATAAAACGCTAAACTGTAATGCCAATCCTGATCTCAAAAGCTTCATAGAAGGTTGTATCAGAACCCATGAGCATCACACCAGAAATACAGTTTTGATATTCCTAGAGTACGACTTAATCAAACTAGAAATGCTCTACAAATCAAGGGGCCCAGAATGTGGAATGACCTTCCCAACCATGTTAAAGACTGTACCTCTCTCAACCAGTTTAAGTTAAAAGCGAAGCTATACCAAATAAATTCCCTGTAACCTACCTTACCCTTCTATTGTCAACCAATGTCTGTTTTTTTCTTTAAAGAGCGCTGTTTGTCGACATAATTGTATTTGTGCTGCTTTTTCATCTATGTTTTCATTTCTTGTTTTCATTCTACTCATTATGCTCAATTAGTATTAAGCTTGTCATTTAAGTTTATCATGCCCGAAACGCTTTGCGTAATAGTGGCTTTAGGCATTGTATGTACTAGCTCTACCTATAAGTCAAACAATCCTTGTAAATATTTATTGTATGTACCTTACCTAAATAAAATTGTATTGTATTGTATTGTATTTCTGTGTTGTTTACTAGGATTTCTCTGGCGATGGTTTGGTTGTGGGAAGAGATTATATGTTCCTTAATGGAGCCCTGTTGCTTTTGCATCGTTAAACGCCTAGAAAGAGATGTTGTCTTGCCTATATACTGGGTTTTTTGGAGCTTACAGTCCCCAAGAGGGCATTTGAAGGCATAGACGACGTTAGTCTCTTTTAAAGCGTTCTGTTTTGTCTGGAGAGTTTCTCATTAGTAGGCTGGCAGTTTTTCTTGTTTTATAGTAAATCGTCAGTTGTATCCTCTGATTTTTGTCTGTAGGGATAACGTTTCTATTAACAATATCTTTCAGGACCCTTTCCTCCGTTTTATGAGCTGTGGAAAAGAAGTTCCTGTAAAATAGTCTAATAGGGGGTATAGGTGTTGTGTTAGTTGTCTCTTCAGAGGTTGCATGGCTTTTCACTTTCCTTCTTATGATGTCTTCGACGAAACCATTGGAGAAGCCGTTGTTGACTAGGACCTGCCTTACCCTACAGAGTTCTTCGTCGACTTGCTTCCATTCTGAGCTGTGGCTGAGAGCACGGTCGACATATGCGTTAACAACACTCCTCTTGTACCTGTCTGGGCAGTCGCTGTTGGCATTTAGGCACATTCCTATGTTCGTTTCCTTAGTGTAGACTGCAGTGTGGAAACCTCCGCTCCTTTCCATGACTGTTACATCTAGAAAGGGCAGCTTCCCATCCTTTTCCATCTCGTAAGTGAAACGCAGCACGGAACTCTGCTCAAATGCCTCCTTCAGCTCCTGCAGATGTTTGACATCAGGTACCTGTGTAAAAATGTCAACATACCTGCAGTAAATGGCCGCTTTCAAGTTCATGTCGACTAAGACTTTTTGCTCGATGGTACCCATGTAGAAGTTGGCAAACAGGACACCTAGGGGAGAACCCATGGCGACCCCATCTACTTGCTTATACATATGCCCATCCGGGCTCAAGAAGGGTGCCTCTTTAGTACAAGCTTGGAGTAGTTTCCTCAGAATATTTTCTGGTATGTCAAGAGGAGTACAGGCTGGATCACGATACACTCTGTCGGCTATCATTCCGATTGTCTCGTCCACAGGTACGTTGGTAAACAGCGATTCTACGTCCAATGAGGCTCTTATCCCTGTGGCCCGTGTGCCCCGCAGTAAGTCAACAAATTCCTTTGGAGACTTCAGGCTGAAGGCGCAAGGAACATAAGGAGTCAGCAGGCAGTTGAGTCGCTTCGCCAGTCTGTACGTGGGTGTGGGTATCTGGCTAATGATTGGCCGAAGTGGGTTTCCAGGCTTGTGTGTCTTGACATTTCCATACGCATATCCAGGTTTATATTCCCCAATGATCTTTGGCAGGTGGAGTCCGGATTTCTTGGCGTTCAGTTTCGATCAGTTTGTTGACCTTTGCTTTTAATTCGGCTGTAGTGTCCTTCGTTACCCTTTGGAACTTAGTTTGGTCAGAGAGTATGATGTTCATTTTCGCCAGATATTCGTCTTTTTTAAGAATGACATATATTGGCGACTTGTCACCTCTCCTGACAACTATCTCCTTGTTCTCACGAAGGCTTTTAGCTGCCGCTTTAAGCTCGGGGGACAGTATGGTGCTTCTGTAATTGCCTCGATTCTTTCCTCCTTCTGCAATAAGTTCTGCTTGTAAGGTATCCTTGGTAGTGACCTTCTTTTGTGTCTCGAGGTCGAATATGTCCAACAGAATTTCCAACTCTACTTTCCGGGCCATCTCACTCGGTCTGGACATAACATGACAGTTTATGCCCAGATTTAGGAGAGTGACTTGGTCCTCAGTGAGGTTAATTCCTGCAAGGTTCAGGAAGCCATCTCTTGGTCGTAGAATTGCCATAGGTCCTCCATATAATGTTGTTAGTTTCTTGATAATCCTTGTTTCAGTGCTGAGGTGATGTTGGTCTGTGAGGATGTCGAGGTGTTGTTCAATGCGGGTACGGATACTTTCGTCGATGTTGCTATTTCTCCACTCGTTTGTAGCATGCAGTAGTTGCGTTTTGTTGTCTTTGATTTCATTCTCTGCCTTGTATATCTGATCACGAATCAGATCCTGGCGATATTTTATCGCCAGGATCTGAAGAGAGAACTAACACAACACCTATACCCCCTATTAGACTATTTTACAGGAACTTCTTTTCCACAGCTCATAAAACGGAGGAAAGGGTCCTGAAAGATATTGTTAATAGAAACGTTATCCCTACAGACAAAAATCAGAGGATACAACTGACGATTTACTATAAAACCAGAAAAACGGCCAGCCTACTCATGAGAAACTCTCCAGACACAAAACAGAACGCTTTAAAAGAGACTAACGTCGTCTATGCCTTCAAATGCCCTCTTGGGGACTGTAAGCTCCAAAAAACCCAGTATATAGGCAAGACAACAACATCTCTTTCTAGGCGTTTAACGATGCATAAGCAACAGGGCTCCATTAAGGAACATATAATCTCTTCCCACAACCAAACCATCGCCAGAGAAATCCTCGTAAACAACACAGAAATCATCGATAGATACAGCGATAGCAGGCGGCTTGACGTTTGCGAGGCACTACACATCAAGAAGTCAACACCAGCAATCAACAGCCAATTATTGCACAACTATATTCTACCCACCTCAAGACTCCGCTCCAATATAGAAGCATCAAGAAATATGGAACAATAGGCTTTCTACAAACACTTCTATTCAATACCCATTGTTTCGTGTTCTGTCTTGTGTTGATGAAATTAATACCCTATTAATGCCACCCCTTGTTCTGTCTTGTGTTGATGAAATTAATACTCTATTAATGCCACCTCTTGTTCTGTCTTGTGTTGATTAATGCCACATCACCCCTTCCACCTCACTCAAATGTAGATAGAAAATCGGAGATGCGTAAGTTCTATTCAGTTGTGTATTTGTAAACTAAAGTCTTTGAAAATGTAATAAGTTTTACGAAACGCGTTCGTGTCGCGTCAGACTAGAAATAAAAATGAATTTTGGAGAATTGATTTTTGATTTACCTCCAACAGTGAAAAGAAATGTACGAAAGATTGAGAAAATTCGTGTTAGAATTATTAATCTTACTTTTTCGGTCATATTTAATAATATATGTCTACAGGAAAGACTGCTACTAAAATATACTAATATATATATATATATATATATATATAATATATATATATATATATATAAAGTATATTTTAGTAGCAGTCTTTCCTGTAGACATATATTATTAAATATGACCGAAAAAGTAAGATTAATAATTCTAACATGAATTTTCTTATGTTTCTTTTAACTGTCGATGGTAATTGAAAAATCAATTCTCTAAAATTCATTTTTAATTATAATCTGATGCGACACATGAACTCGTTTCGTAATAACTTATTACATTTTCAAAGACTTTAGTTTATACACACAACTATAACCTGCAAACACTAAACAGAGTTCTACTATGCTATAATTTAAATGGCTTTCATTTTATATACCTGCATTTGGGTGAGGTGATGTTACAACAGTTTTGGATGAGGTGAAAACAAACTTTCAACACAAGACAGAACACGAAACAATGGGTATAATATTGAATAAGTTAAAGGGAAGAATGGGAGTAATTGCAAAGGGCCTATTGGCCCATATTTCTTGATGCTTCTATATTGGTGTGGAGTCATGAAGTGGGTAGAATATAGTTGTGTATTAATTGGCTGTTGATTGCTGGTGTTGACTTCTTGATGTGTAGTGCCTCGCAGATATCAAGTCGCCTGCTATTGCTGCAATGATTTCTGCATTTTTTAAGATTTCTTTGGTGATGGTCTGGTTCTGGGAAGAGATTATATGTTCCTTAATGGAGCCCTGTTGCTTATGCATCGTTAATCGCCTGGAAAGAGATGTTGTTGTCTTGCCTATATACTGAGTTCTTTGAGGCTTACAGTCCCCAAGTGGGCATTTGAAGGCATAGACGACGTTGGTCTCTCTTAAAGCGTTCTGCTTTATGTCTGAAGAGTTTCTCATGAGTAGGTTTGCCGTTTTTTTGGGTTTATAGTAAATCGTCAGTTGTATCTTCTGATTTTTGTCTGTAGGGATAACGTTTCTATTAACAATATCTTTCAGGACCCTTTCCTCCGTTTTATGAGCTGTGGAAAAGAAGTTCCTGTAAAATAGTCTAATAGGGGGTACAGGTGTAGTTGTCTCTTCAGAGGTTGCATGGCGTTTCACCTTCCTTCTTATGTCTTCAACGAAACCATTGGAGAAGCCGTTGTTGACTAGGACCTGTCTTATCCAACAGAGTTCTTCATCGACTTGCTTCCATTCTGAGCTGTGGCTGAGAGCACGGTCGACATAAGCGTTAACAACACTCTTCTTGTACCTGTCTGGGCAGTCACTGTTGGCATTGAGGCACATTCCTATGTTTGTTTCCTTAGTGTAGCCTGCAGTGTGGAAACCTCCGCTCCTTTCCATGACTGTTACATCTAGAAAGGGCAGCTTCCCATCCTTCTCCATCTCGTAAGTGAAACGCAACACAAAATTCCGATCAAATGCCTCCTTCAGCTCCTGCAGATGTCTAACATCAGGTACCTGTGTAAAAATGTCGTCAACATATCTGCAATATATGGCCGGTTTCAAGTTCATGTCAACTAAGACCTTCTATTCGATGGTACCCATGTAGAAGTTCGCAAACAGGACACCTATGGGAGAACCCATGGCGACCCCATCTTCTTCCTTATACATGTGCCCATCCGGGCTCAAGAAGGGTGCCTCTTTAGTACAAGCTTGGAGTAGTTTCCTTAGAATGTTTTCTGGTATGTCAAGAGGAGTACAGGCCGGATCACGATACTGTCCGCTATCATCCCGATTGTTTCATCCACAGGTACGTTGGTAAACAGTGATTCTACGTCCAATGAGGCTCTTATCCCTGTGGCCCGTGTTCCCCGCAGTAAATCAACAAATTCCTTTGGAGACTTCAGGCTGAAGGCGCAAGGGACATAAGGAGTCAGCAAGCCGTTGAGTCGCTTCTCTAGTCTGTACGTGGGTGTGGGTATCTGGCTGTGGGTGTGGGTATCTGGCTGATGATTGGCCGAAGTGGGTTTCCAGGCTTATGTGTCTTGACATTTCCATATGCGTATCCAGGTTTATATTCCCCAATAATCTTTGGCAGGTGGAGTCCAGATTTTTTGGCGTTCAGAGTTTCGATCAATTTGTTGACCTTTGCTTTCAATTCGGCTGTAGTGTCCTTCGTTATCCTTTGGAATTTAGTTTGGTCAGAGTATGAGGTTTATTTTTATCAGATATTCGTCTTTTATAAGAATGAAATATATTGGCGACTTGTCACCTCTCCTGACGACTATCTCCTTGTTCTCACGAAGCTTAGCTGCCGCTTTGAGCTCAGGGAACAGTATGGTGCTCCTGTAGTTGCCTCGATTCTTTCCTCCTTCTGCAATAAATTCTGCTTGTAAGGTGTCTTTGGTAGTGTCTTATTCTTATACGCCAGATATTCGTCTTAAAAAAGACGAATATCTGGCGAAAATGAACCTCATACTCTCTGACCAAACTAAATTCCAAAGGATAACAAAGGACACTACAGCCGAATTGATCGAAACTGTGAACGCCAAGAAATCCGGACTCCACCTGCCAAAGATTATTGGAGAATATAAACCTGGATACGCTTATGGAAATGTCAAGACACATAAGCCTGGAAACCCACTTCGGCCACTCATCAGCCAGATACTCACACCCACGTTCAGACTGGCGAAGCGACTCAACGGCTTGCTGACTCCTTATGTCCCTTGCTCCTTCAGCCTGAAGTCTCCAAAGGAATTTGTTGATTTACTGCGGGGAACACGGGCCACAGGGATAAGTGCCTCGTTGGACGTAGAATCGCTGTTTACCAACGTACCTGTGGATGAAACAATCGGGATGATAGCGGACAGAGTGTATCGTGATCCGGCCTGTACTCCTCTTGACATACCAGAAAACATTCTAAGGAAACTACTCCAAGCTTGTACTAAAGAGGCACCCTTCTTGAGCCCGGATGGGCACATGTATAAGCAAGTAGATGGGGTCGCCATGGGTTCTCCTCTAGGTGTCCTGGGGGACACCTAGGGGAGAACCTAGAAAGAATTAAGGGGGATGCGTCGTAGTGGGGTTAGGCTGGAGGGTTGATATTGGGGTGCTACATCGTGAGACACCTGAGCAGAGTTGCCAGTAATGTGAAATGTTTTTTTTTATATTTTACTATAGGTTCTCTTCTGAAATAAGTAGCAGATTTGCAAAGGTAAAACCCCTAAGCACTACAGGGCATCAATTTTAAAGTAATATTACTGGTTAGTTTTGACAAAAAAATAGGATATACTTTCTTTGAGATCACTGCATTCGCAATTAGGGATAGATATAGGTTCATACAACGCCGCATTTGGGGATTATTAGCTAGCTCGTGTTACTTGTCCATACATTCACCGCTGCTGCTGCAGCTGCTGAAAACATTAATTCGCAAGGTGTAACTCGTGAGGGATATTTGACCGACGATGTGTATTGCAATAAGGAATCCTGTCTTGTGTATGGGATGAACTGCATATCCTGCGACTCCTACGGTATATCTAAGGACTTAACAGAAAAATATACATACGCCAGTGTGTATGAATCTCGCGAACGTTTATATGATCTTAAGAGATGCGTTCCTAAAGATAGACCTAAACCAGGAACAATTAAAATCTCTAATTCTCGCGGACAAAATCTACCTTATTATAGCTGCCGCCACCCAATATGAAATAGGAGAACATTTAGAGAAGAATGAAATTGCTCAGGATATTTGCAAAAAATCTAAAGATGGAGCAATGGTAGCCGGTTTAAGAAAAGATACTTCCGATAATCGTTTATCACCTTTAAAGAGGTGATGAGTGATGTGGTAGATTTTATGTAGAAAAACCCTGAAATTTCGCGAGTAGTACTGTCCTGAGGTATTGGACGTACATGTGCTTGAAGAGATGAAGTATGGGAAATATCCTATCTTCCAGTTATTGAAGAAATGCATAGGAAATTAAAACCCTTAAGTATCGATGTTATATTATTGTGTAATGAAGACAACAAGAAAAAAAATACCACTCGGTAACCAACCTGATGCGCAGTAAGACTGGGGCGCACACGCCTCTAGCGGTATAATTGGATGGAGTTTTACCGATGTGTGGACATTGCCCCCGTTTGCAGCTATGGATATTCCTACCCGCATTGGTGACTTTGCTTCTCTAGCTATTTATAATAACGGGGACTGTTTGCTGTACGATTTAGATGCCACGAGTGTGCAGATGAACCCCCAGGTACAAACATTATGGGAGCGATTCCCGTATGGCAGATTACATAGACAAAATATGCCGTACAAAAATCGTGCTGTGGTGGAAGATCGTGGTGTACCTGGATGTATACACATTGGATGGGCTCCTGAATTCAACAACAGGATGGGTGATGAGCCGTATGAGAGTTAAACGGTTCCTCCCCACCTTATTGGATTAATAATCCAATTTGCTGGTGCACCATCGACTTCCGCATTTTATGAGAAGCCCCCACATGATGTTCGAAGATTGGATGAGCATTTTTATCCTGGAGTGGAAAACAATACAGAATATCAGAGATGGCGCTGGTTCAAGAAAGCCCTGAAGACAACACTCGGTCATATTTATGAAAAGAATACACCAACAGCCTGTATTATTATACCATATGGGTTTGGGTTATCGAATTATATATCACATTATGAACGTGGCTTATGGAACTCGAAATATTTACCCGTGTTACGCAATATGGCAAAAACTCTACATAAACGCGGAATTGCCTTCTTGATGATAAAGCCATACACGTGAGAAGAAGATGCAGCTCCTCCCCCTACCCACGGTATCTTTGGGAATCAGTTTAAACATGCCGGAATGCCGTTATCCACGAAGATTCTACAGACAATGCTGTTATGCACGAAGATCCCACCATCGATGGCGATAGAGTTAATGACGATGATGGATTTGCTGCAGATGATACTTACGTTGACGATGATGTTTGAATAGAATGTCTGTATATATGAATATTTTTTCATGTGTTTTAATAAAAACTAAAAAACGCATAACTGCATTTATCTAAACCTATTGCATTTGTATTGCCTGTCGAATGTGGGAGGGGCTTAAAAGAGTACAATAGTTGGGAGCGTAAATTATTTTAGGTAGTCGGATCAAGATGCTGTCCGGGTACACTATTGCTAAATATCACCAGCTCAAGGCCTCCCTAATAGAAGCTGACTTTATTAATGATTATAATTTCAAGCCGGGAGACTGTCTTATCTACGACTTGACAGCAACACACCAGTTTTCTGGGGGATTTTCCCATCAACTCGAGAAAAAATACCCTTTTTGTCGTTTGTAGAAGGAAATATGCCCTAAAACACATTGTGCGGTTCTCAAGGATCGCAATAAACCAGGGGATATAATAGTTGCTCTATCCCTAGCTCTTTTGCTTTTTTCTTTAGTTTTTTTATGATAATATTTATCTATCTGGGAGCCGAGTGGACAGCACGCTGGACTTGTGATCCTGGGTTCGATCCCAGGCGCTGGCGAGAAACAATGGGCAGAGTTTTTCACCCTATTCCCCTGTTACCTAGCAGTAAAATAGGTACCTGGGTGTTAGCTGTCACGGGCTGCTTCCTGGGGGTGGAGGCCTGGTCGAGGACCAGGCCGCAAGGACACTACAAAAAAAAAAAAAAGCCCCGAAATCTTCCCAAGATAACCTCAAGATATCCCCTGATCCATAAGTACAACCTCATCTTATAGCTGTTATTTGCTAATATGCTGCAGGTTTACCTATTGACGATGCAAGTGATGATGATGATGATACCAAGCAGGTGTTCATGAATCATAATAAAGATGAAGATTTAGTGTCGGGATTGCAGAAGGATACTATCATAGGCAGAAGATGGGCATTTAAATTAGTTATTCATAGTTATAAGCTTGACGAAACGTAATAATGCAATTAAACTGGTAATAATGCCATATGGGGCAGGCAGCAATTGCGGCATAGGATGGAGTAAAGAACAAGAAGAGTGGATAAATGCATACTATGTCGGAAAATCCGACACCATTTATTATTACATGCAGGCAGATAATATTGCTGCTGCGTTGTATAAACAAGTTACCCATAGAAAATGTAACGTAGTGGAATTCCCGTCTATAGAAAACGGGATATCATTACCACATACTATTATAAATTCACCACCTATTATGGTGGAAATTATTCTTAAATACATTAGTCTTTGGACTTTAAAATCATAAAAACATCTCATATAAATTAACTTAATTATCAGAATTAAAATAGAGTAAATGTGACCCTTCTATCACTTAATCTGGACAATGTAGGCCAGTAGAGTCAGTGAGGAGGGGTGGTCAGCCATTGTTGTTGTCACCTCCGAGACGCGTGGAGCAAATTCGGCTCCTATCATATCTGGACAATGTCGGCCAGTAGCGTCAGTAGTATGGAGTGTCAGCCATTGTTATTATACTTAGACCAGAGGCATGGGAGCAATTCGGCTCCTGTTAAATTTACTTGGACGAAGTGTTATGGAAACCAAAGGTGTACCATCATCAACACGCTGTCAACAAATACAAGTGTTCTACCGAAACCCATTTATCTATCATTTATGGCCATTAATGTCATTAGATAGGGTGATCTAGTTAGAGCATGAGATCGCCTAATACTAAAGGTAATTAAGCCAGGTCTTCATGGTTCCATGTACAGTGTTTTCTCTGATATAGCTGTCATATATTAGGATTCTGGCTTTACAGCTAGCGCCCTTTTGACAGGTCAAGACGAGGAAGCATGCTTTGTGTACCAGTTACTGAGTGATGGAAGCAACCTCAAAGATGATAATTTGGTGTCTACATCCTGGTTATACCTGGTGGACTAAGGCCTGCTGTACAATAAGATAAGGAACCTCTTCAATGTATGTAGTCTAATACTGTAGTTTGATTGGCTGCATATATATAAATTTAATATAAACCCCCCCCTAATGTGTAGAGGATCGATTTGTGAGATTGAGATTATTGCAGAAATACAGTCCACTTAACATCATACCAATTGCTATCGACGTATATAAATTAACATAAATATAAATTCATATAAATTAAATAAATATAAATCTCACAGGTCGGTTCCCACATACTATCCTGTATTAGCACATTTAGTATGTATTGAGAAAACAGAAAAAGGGTTTTGTCTTGGTGCGCACAAGGGAACAACGTTTACCTGAACACGATATGGCTGATCTACCAGCTGGAAGAAGAAGAAAAAAAAAGAAAATTAGGGAACCCATAATCTATATGAATGTAACACGGGTTAGGGTTCCTCTCTCTACTTCACTTTCCTTCTACTCCCTCTACCCGTATTCTTACTTTTTATTCTCTACCAAGGGACTCCAAAACTTTTACCAAAGCCAACTCCACGCCACGTGGTCCTAAGACGATTGACCGACTTAGGATTCTACACCCAGTATGACGTGACCTAGGCTTTGAGCAAAACCCTAGAGTCGCCTCTACGCTGCCACCACCAGACCAGCAACACCGAGCAATGATCGAGGTCTGGATCGATCACGCTAATTAATCAACCTTGGGGCTTGATCCCCACTATAACCGATGACCGTGGAACTTAAGAGTGTGAAATTAATTACACGGGAATGATTCGATGTTAGAATCGGCGCCCAATCCAACTCTTCCTCGTGTGGACCACGTGACCAGGACAAGTTTACACATAAAACACATGGAAATAATAAAATGCAAAATATTAACAAATTTAATTTATTAAAAGAAAAACTAAAACAAAATCTAAATATGTTCACTCCCTGTCACTTTAACACTCCCTACTTGACCTGAATGGCAAATGAGACTATTTCTATACATAACAATAGCAACTATACCTTGGGCAACCAGCTAAAGATGTTGGGCTGGTCTTGGGGAGAGGTAAGATGGTTGACCTCTTATCCCTGTTGCTCTTGTCTCCACACTGATCTCTCCCTTGTCTCGTCTACCCCAGACAGAGCATTGTAACCTTCCGCCTAGTCAAAGTTTCACCAAGTTACTAGCAAGGTTTAAGTTATAACAATTAACCTCTGTTTGTACTGAATTGATCCAGACTGGTTGAATTATTTTACTGAAATTAAATTACACAAACATCTAACGGCAGAGCTGTTCCCGATCCCCAAAAAATAGATAATTGAACTTTGAGAAATAGTAGACCTGTCAACCCTGCTGACCTATGACCGCCGGTCACTCCGCCTTACAAGTTAGATCTGATTCGTGACGTCACTGATGGTGACTTAAACTCAATAATTAGAATACTCTTGATATTGTATCCAGTACTATTATACAATACAATTTTAATGCAAAATGAATAAAGGCTAATTTCTCTAAATTACTGAATACTATAGGATGGTTCATTATACGCAGCTATGAACAAAGCGTCGGTTATTTCCACCGCGAATTCCCCTGGGGTCAGGTTCCCAGGTCACCATGCGGGCTCAGCTTCCCATTCTCTTTTGTCGATAAACCACTCTGGATAATTCTTACAACAGCCTAGTTGGTTACAACCCCCCCCCCCCCGCACAAGCACTTGGTAAACCTTGTTAATTTGTTAAAAATCACGAGGTTTAGTATCCAAACTCACAATTCAACTCGTGCCACAACCAAAAGCTAACCTAACTAATAAAATTTGACAAATAATAGTCCAACATCATAATAAACATGTTCATATTTCATAAATTTCTCAGCTGTCAACTGACAGCAATCCTCCAATATCAGGAAACATACATCCTATCCTTACTGACATAGCTAAATAACATGTCCCTACTCTACCATCAAAGACTAGCTATTAAACTCTCTTGGCTCTTCACTAGCCAAGTCCATGTGTCCTCTAGAGCCGGCCACACCGTGCTCAAACATAAACATTAAAGTTATAACTTAAGACTGAACTTTGTCATCCGGGAGCGTACTACGGAACTATCAGGTACACATCCGTGTACTAACCACTCCCCATCAATGTCAACCTTGACATGTTAAGGAACACACCTAATGTTTATTACATGTATCTAAAAATATAAAAAAAAATCCTATACTATATCACAGGTTTCAGCTGACTGTACAGCCAAGTGTTCTCACTCACTAGAAGTGTCAATGTTTATATTGGTCCGCCTCTCCTGTGTTCAAACATTCTGCAAAAAATAGCACAACATAATTTTCCATAACCGTTTGTACTGGGCTGAGACAATTACACAGGGGCTTCGATTTTGATTACTGACCAATTTATAGAGTTAAATTTTCATATATTATACCAGAATTATTATTTTAAATCTGTTTTTCAACATTTAAAAAATATTGTAATTCTAACTCTGTTTTTCAACATTTAAACAAGTGTCCAGATGTTCTTTACACAGATGTTCAGAGCCAACTTTGTTGTTTGTATCAATTGTTCATATTGAGTAAACAAGAAAAAAAAAATCGATGCTGCTGGATGCTGAATGTAGTCGCTGACGATGACGGTGTCGATCTTGCTTCTCCCCATGTGTAGACATCAATACCTGGTCCTCTTGTACTCCCATCTGGTACTCCTGAATGACGACAGAGTGTAGTAGAGCTGAGTGCCAAGTGACAGCTGTAGAATACTGTTACTTCGGCCATTAATCTTGCTCTCGACAGTCCACACGCCTTCATATCAATCACAGTTCACTCGGCAGTCTTGATCTTAAACTTGACGTCACAGATGACCACAGCAGAGCAGGACTGGATGTACCAACGGTGTCTCTTAGCAGGAGTGGTGTCAGAAGGTCGTAGAGGCGGGTTGCTTGTTTGCAGAACAGGTGAATCTCGTCTTCCATCATTGCTCACGTCATCTCAGGCGTTTCTTGATGTCACCCCCCCTCCCCGCTCAGCTCGTTGTCGCCGTGTGGGGGCTTCGTGGGCGGCTGCCGGAGTGTGATGCTCCTTAGGACAGTCCTCTGTCCTTTTCTAGCCTTGTGCTCCTGCTGCCGTCCTCTCCAATTCTGCTGGGCACCTTTTCCTTTTCCTTCTGTTTCGTTTTTCTCCCCCCTCTTCTCCTATCTGCTTGCCGTTTCCTGCCGACCTTTTGCTCGTTCTGGTTCTTCCATGGACTTCTTCTATTTTGACGCCCGGGTGCTTGAGGAGGCATACTCATGCACCCCTAGAACTGCAGTACCCGACGTCGAGAGCGAGGGGAACCTTTTATTGTCAATCCCCACTTCGTCACTGAACCCGATCTCGACGGACTGTCGGTTTCTTAAGGTGGCGTTTGTGGGGCGTATACTCACGACGCACCCCTAGGAGGCCCCGACAAGATCGGCGATAGCATCTTGTTGGGTGTCCTGCCTCTAATTGTGGCTCCATGGTGGGTGTGGGGGCACATTCGTGAGTGAATTCTTCTTTTCGTAAAGATGATAACCCCTGTTTCGGCTGCTTCTGGCTTACCTTCTCAGGCTCGTGGGGTGGGCGACCAAGCCCCCGAGTCGGTCCGTATTGGAAGACCGGGCTCTGTAGCCTCCGCTGCATTGGGCCCCGACCTTGCTCCTCATTTGGCCTCTCTGACTCCTTCCCCTGGCTCCCCTCCCTCCTCTGTGATTGGGTCGAGCCCCAAGCCCCCAGTGGTGACTACCTCGTCCCCTGGCGCGGCTCCTTCTCTAGTTGTAACTACTGCGCCTTTTAACCCCTCTCTCTCTCTGGGGGTTCTCACCGCCGTCCTCGTCACGGCCGCCCTCGCTCGATTCCTTCCAGTTCTGCTACCTATCAAGTTTTGTTTGGTCCCGCTTCGTGGGCCAAATATTTTGATCTCCTCCCTCTTGATTCTGCGCCTCCTGACGATTTCTCCCTTCATCGACATCTCATTGATTCCGTGGATGCCTCCATTACTTTCAACCCCACTCGTCTCGGTACGCGTGTCATTGCTGCTCCTTCTCAGGATGCTGCTTCCCGCTTGGCTGCCTTATCCTGCCTTGGCGAGACCCCCGTTCGGGTCTCGAAGAACGCTCAGTTGAATGCCAGTGTTGGCACTATTTTGCTCCCGCCCCATGTTGCAACCGGTGTTCGGGACCTGCGCGACTGCCACGACGATATTCAACATATCCTCGCTGCCCAGGGCCATTCTGTTCTCCAGGTGGACACGTTTACTCGTCCCCCTCGTGGTAGTCGCCGTCAACCCCTCCGGGTTGTGAAGATTACCTTTGATGGTAGGACCCTTCCACCCTCTGTCATTCTTGCTGGTGCCAGGTGCTCTGTCCAGGAGTACATTCCTTCTCCTCGGCTCTGCAACAAGTGCTGGAGGTTTGGGCATGGTGCCCTCCGCTGCTCCGGGACTGTCTCTCTCTGTCCTTTGTGTGGTGGCGATGGTCACTCTAAGTCGGAGTGCACTTCTCCCCAGGCTCGTTGCCTCAACTGCGGTGAGGCCCATCCTACCTTCTCCCGTGCGTGTGTCCATTACAAGCTTGAGGCAGCCGTCCTCAACCTGAAGCACCGGGAGCGTTTATCTTTTCCTGAGGCGAGGCGGGCGCCGGCTCCCGCCTTATGCTAATCTCTCTTATGCTCGCGTGTTGCGCTCTTCCTCTCCTTGTCCTTCCCGCCTTCCTCAGACTCACAACCGTTTCCGGGCCTTGGACCCTGATGCGCCCACTGCCCCCTCCTCTGTTCCTTTGGGTTCTCTCCCGAAGGATCCTCCTCCTGGTCCTCTGTCTGGGGTTCCCCTTCCTTCTACCCGGTCTGTCGTGTCTTCTGTGTCTTCTTCCTCGTCCCCCTCCGATCCTCCTTCCCATCCTCTTCCTCCATCTATCGGCTCTCCCCACCGCCTGTCGGTGCGGGCGGATGTCCATCGCTCTCCTAACGGCCGTCGTGTGTGCTCTCGTTCGGCTTCTCCTGTTGAGACACTGGAATCCGTTGCCCGGTACGTAGTTGCTGGGACACCGGTCTCTCTAAGTCAGAAGCGTAAGCCTGGCTCCTCTCCTTCCTCTTCCCCGGCGGGTAAGAAGGCTTCGCTTTCTTCCTCAGCTCCTCCTCCTGGCTCTGTTGCTCCTTCCCCTCTCGTTTCAGTGCTTGCGCCCCCTGTTCCTGCTATGGAGGTTTCTTTGGCCCCTGCTTCCCTTTCGGTTGCTGCTCTTGCTGGGGTGCGCTCCCCTCTTTCTACTCCCCCTCCTCCTGCTGCTGTCCTTGACGGCTCCTCTCCATTGTCTCCTCCTCCTTCCTCCTCCTCCAGACCCTGCCCGCCCACCTCTGATCTGTTCTCCCGTTTCCTTCCCTCCGTCTTTGCTCAGTTTACCCATGCCCCCTAACCCTGACTTTGCTGACCCTGATCCCGACCCTGATATTCTTTAACGTGCTCTGTTGCTCTTTCGCTTTTGTTTCTTCCTTGTTCTCTGTTTTTGTCCTTTCTCTTCTCGTCGTTGTCCATTCTTCAATGGAACGTTCGAGGTTATTACGCCAATTTCCTCGAACTCCAACTTCTGATTTCGCGGTTTTCGCCCCTTTGTGTCTGTCTCCAGGAGCCAATGCTTGGTGCTCGTCCTGGTCGTTTTCGTGGCTATTCCTTTCCCTCCCCCCCCCCCCCCCCCAGCCATTGCTGGGGCTTCTAATTCTTCTGCTCTCTTGATTCGGGCTGATGTTACCTTTGTTCCTTTACTTTTTCCTTCGCCTCTCCATTGTTCTACTGCTCGTATCTTTGTGGGGAAATGGTACACAGTTTGTTCCATTTATCTCCCCCCGAGTGTCCCGCTCTCTCTTCCTGATTTGAAACACCTCCTGGACTCCTTGCCGGAGCCTGTGCTCCTGCTGGGTGACTTCAATTGTCGTCGTTCTCTTTGGGGTGACGTTCTGACGAATACCCGGGGTCGCCTCCTTGAACCGTTTCTCCTCTCTTCTTCCCTGTCTCTTCTGAATTCTGGTGAGCCCACTCATTTGGACTCTCGGACTCGCACCCTTTCTTGTCTTGATCTTTCTCTCTGCTCTTCTTCTCTTTACTTAGATTTCACGTGGCAGGTTCTTGATGACCTCCATGGAAGTGATCATTTCCCCATCCTTGTTTCCTTTTTCTCTTTTCGCCCTTCCCTCTCTTTCCCTAGGTGGCAGTTTGCTAAGGTAGACTGGACCCTATTTACCCTCAGTGCTGCTCTCCCTGACCTCTCCCTTCTGCCTCTCTCTCGCGCTCTCCTCCTTTTTCATGACACTGTCTTCAACGCTGCCCTCCGCTCTATTCCTCGCTCTTCCTCTCGGGGTCCACGGAAGTGCGTTCCCTGGTGGAATGCGGACTGTGCTCGGGCTGTCCGCTGTAAGCGTGCAGCCTGGAAGAGGCACCGCCGTAGGCGGACGACCGATTCTTTTCTTTTCTTTCGGAAAGCGAGTGCGGTGGCCCGTAGGGCCATCCATACTGCTAAACGTGAATGTTGGGCATCTTATGTCTCAACAATTACGTCCGAGACCCCTCTGGCCCTGATCTGTAAGCGTATCCGCAAGATAGCGGGTAAGTTTGAACTTAAGTCTGAACTTCGTTCTGCCCTGGCCCTCTGCGGTTCTACGGCGGCGGGCTCCGATGGTGTTCATTATAAGATGCTTCGCCATCTCCCTCCGAGCACGTCTCGGTATTTACTGAGTCTGTATAATCGGATCTGGGAGTCGTCGTCAGTCCCTGATAACTGGCTCGATGCCATTGTCCTCCATGTTCGCAAACCGGGGTCTCTGGGTACTTCCCCTAAGGACTTTCGCCCTATTGCTCCCACAAGTTGTCTGCAAACTCTTTGAACGTATGGTTAACGTTCGTCTGATGTGGTTCCTGGAACAACATCACCTCCTCTTCCCTTCTCAATTTGGTTTCCGCAAGTGCCGCAGCACGACAGATGTCCTGGTGAATTTGGAGGTCTATATTCGTACTGCTTTTGCTGCGAAGACCTCCGTTGTTGCCGTCCTTTTTGACCTAGAAAAGGCTTAAGACACCACTTGGCGTTATCATATCCTATCTCAACTTCATTCTTTTGGCCTTCGTGGTCATCTCCCTCTCTTGCTCCGCAGCTTCCTCTCTCGTCGTTCCTTTCGGGTGCGCCTTGGTACCGCTCTCTCTCCCTCTTTTCAGCAATACGAAGGTGTGCCCCAGGGTAGTGTTCTGAGCACTACTCTTTTTCTTGTTGCCCTCAATGGTCTTCTTTCCTCTCTTCCTTCTGGTGTCTTCTCCGCTCTCTATGTCGATGATCTTACCCTTTGTTGTCAGGGTGATGATTCGCCTCTCCTTCAACGCCGGCTTCAACTTGCAATTGATGCCGTGTCGTCTTGGGCCACAGGTCATGGCTTCAAGTTCTCTACTTCTAAGACTTGTGCCATGACTTTTACGCGGAAACGGGTTGTTCTTCGTCCCTCTTTGCCACTTTATGGTCATCCCCTTGATTACAAAGATTCCGCGAAGCTTTTGGGGTTATTCCTTGACACTCGTTTGTCTTGGTTTCCCCATATCTCTTACCTCCATGTTGAGTGCTCTAAGGCCCTTACCCTCCTTCGGGTCTTGTCCCATACTTCTTGGGGGGCAGATAGGCGCACTCTCCTTGCTTTACATTCCTCTCTCGTCCTGTCTAAGCTCGATTATGGTTGCCCTGCTTACTCGTCTGCTTCTCCTTCTACTCTTCGCCGTCTTGATGCTTTGCACCATACTGGGTTGCGCCTCAGTTCTGGTGCCTTTCGTTCGACTCCCGTCCTTAGCTTATATGTTGACACTGGCTTCCTGTCTCTCCAGGACCGCCGTGATCGCTACTGTCTTCGCTATCTTGCGCGGTCCTTGCAACATCCTTCCTCTCGCCTCTGTCGTGCTTTAACTTTTACCCCTCCTGCGGTTCCTGTTCCTCTTCACCCCCACCCTCTTTCTGTCCGGTTATCTCGCCTGCAGGATTTTCTTTCCGTTCGTATTTCTGATGTTTCTCCTCGTGTTGTTCCTTCTTTGCCCTCGTGGAGGGTCCCTCTTCCACGGTTTTGTACTTCCTTGACCCGTATCACTAAAGCTTTTACCCCTCCTACGGTTCTAAAACGCCTTTTCCTCGAGCACTTTTCTTCTCACTCCCGCTCCGTTTCTGTCTTCACCGATGGGTCTAAGTCAGCGGACAGTGTTGGCTACTCTGTTGTTTTTCCTGATCGCACTTATATGTGTCGCTTGCCTCCGGAGACTAGCATCTTTACAGCGGAACTTTATGCTATTCTCTATGCTCTTCGTCTCCTACTTTCTCGTTGTCAGTCTTCCTTTGTAGTTGTTGTTGACTCTCGTAGTGCCCTCTTGGCTCTCGGGTCCTTTAATCCAGTTCATCCAGTGGTTGTCGAGATCCAGCATTGGCTGTTTCTCGTTCATAGTAAATTTAAGTCGGTTGAGTTTTGTTGGGTTCCCAGCCATATTGGTGTGTCTTTAAATGAGCGTGCGGATGCTGCCGCCAAGGAAGCTGTCCGCTCTTGTCCCATCTCTCGTAAGGGCATTCCGTATTCCGACTTTTACCCGGTTATCCATTCCTCAGTCCTTACCCGTTGGCAGGCTTCTTGGTTGTCTGTTACTGGTAACAAACTACGTACTCTTAAATGTTGTTTCCTCGTGGCAGTCCTCCTTCCACCGTAACCGGCGGTGGGAAACAGCTCTGGCGAGGTTGCGTATTGGCCATACTCGCTTAACCCATGGTCACTTGATGGAGCGCCGCCCTGCTCCTTATTGTCCTAGTTGCATTGTCCCTCTTACGGTCGTGCATGTCCTTCTTGAATGTCCTGACTTCCAGGACGAGCGTATGTCTTGCTTTCCGACCGCCCCTCGCGGTCACCTGTCCCTCGATAGAATTCTTGGTGACTCGGATACTTTTGATATCGTTCGCCTTATGCGTTTTTGTTCTCGTATTGGCATCCTTGGTGATATTTAGCGCCCTCTGATTATTTTGCGTCTTTGATGGTGCTACATAGCCTTCCCGGTTTGGTGCCTTCTTTTGATAATTACTTACTTGATGTCACCAGGTTACTAGGCCGTAAACACCAACTGTGTATACCCTCGTACCGCCGACTTTAGGCCAAAGGAGACAATTTTGCGACCTTCTATTGGCGAGTCCCGGTACTCTGTAGGGAAATCGTGCCTTCCACCTGTGACCGCCTTATTTCCGCTTTCTTGTTACTTCAGATGACGTAATCATTAATCTTCCGGCGAAACTCTTGAGTACTGCTACGCGCTTTCCATTTCTAGACCTCTCCTCCAACACTGCTGGAATGGCTGCAGTCTTGATGACGCAGCAGGTGGGTAGTGGTGATCTCGAGACAGCTACCCCGGCGTTGTATGGCACCTCCGGTGACTGCTATGATGTGGACCGCTCGCTGGCCCTGACAACCTCGTTAGTGACGTGAGGCGTCGGCCGGGTGACTCTTGGACAGTCACTCATCCCCAAAGTAACTGATGTATGGGTTACTGGGTCTGGTGGGGGGAGGGCTTTGTGTAACGTGCCTCCCCCCTCGGTCTTTACAGACAAGGGTTCACGTGTGGCTGGAACAACTGGGTCGGTGTACCAATCAGACCTGGGAACAGACAGACACAACACAGCGGAAGCATAGATATACTCTGGGTTTGGTGGAGGTGGAACCCCAGAGCACGGTAAAAGTTGCTACCCGAGTCAAGTATAGACATAGTACACCTCATTGCCTTTACAGGAAAATCTAATGAATACTAAATTATACTAACCAAGGAAGTTACTTTACTGTACAGAGCGAGATCTCGTCACCATAGGGTGGCGAGACTGCACCTGACTACTGATGAGCGATGACAGAGGGTCATCCTCATCTTCTGACTCGTCGGTGAAGCCATGAGTCAGCACTGCTGAGTCAGGAACTAGACCCGCTGAAGGCAGTTCTAATTCCTCTCTAGCATGATAATATTTCAATTTATTTACATGAATTGTCCTTTCCACCTGGTCCTCGAACACTCCCTTTATAACAAGATTAACCGGCCCCGCCCTTTTAATTACTCTATATGGTCCTCGCCACCTCGGAGCTAGTTTCCTGCTCTGATTGGCGGGCGCAGCCTCATTCACTCTCAATACGAGGCTTCCTTCCTTCAACTCAAGAGGGCGCACTTTCTTGTCATAAAAATGAGCATACCGAGTCCGTGCCTTCTTGGACGCTTCAGCTGCAATATTCCATGCATTTCTCATTTTTCCAAGGACCTCTGAAGGATAGTCCTCCCCGTATGCAACATTGTCTGTTAAGCAGACCTGAGGGGAAATTGCATGAATTACCAGTAAACAAATGAAGTGGTTGGGTGTTAATTGATTGGTGGATGGCAGTATTCAAGGCGAACTGAACATAGGGTAGGTGTTCATCCCAGGTGTTTGCATCATGTTCAGCAAGGATTGCAAGCATATCCTTGACTGAAAGATTAGTCCGTTCCGTCATTCCGTTTGCTTGTGGGTGGTAGGCCGTTGTAAAAGCCGAAGTTGTCTCTAAAATCTTACAAACTTCTCTAAATATATTCCCATTGAATTCTTGACCCCGGTCAGAGACTAAGACTTTAGGAGGTCCGAATACAGTAACGAACCTACGCAAGAACGCATCTGCAACCGTACGAGAATCCTTCTGAGGTAATGCAACTAGTGTAGTGTATCTAGACAGATGGTCAACTAGCACCAACACGTATCTGTTACCCGCATGACTGTGGTGTAAATCAATCAGATCGGCCCCCTCACGATCTAACGGTTCACAAATTTCAGGAAATTCCTGAAGTGGGGCTTGTACCTTAAGGGTGCCTTTCCTCCTCTGGCAACGAGGGCACGACTTCACGAAATTGATTACCTCAGAAAGTAATCTTGGAAAATAAAATAGAGACTTTGCTTTTAAGTGCGTTTTAAAGATCCCCGGATGCCCTGCAATTTTTGAAGCATGCGCAAGCTTTAATGCTGATGACCGCAACGCGTCCGGAATAACTAGCTGAAATACTGCCCTATCATTCTGGCTATTAACATAATACAGGACGCCCTGTTTCATTTCAAAATCATGAATAGGTAAATTCTTTTTCTTTTTCGGGTATTTTCCTCCCTCTAAATACTCAATAATCTCTTTCCATCTAGGCTCGTTCATCTGGTATTCTCTCATTTTATCTGATGGAATGGTTTCAATGTTTTCATTAATCTGTACTGCCGCTATATTTCTACTTAGCGTATCTGGCACAGCATGTGCTGGACCAGGCTTGTACAAGATCTGGAATGAGTGGGCCGAAAGTTCGTGAGACCAGCGTGACATTCGTGGGCATTTCGTTCGCTTTTTAAAGATGTGTGTTAATGCTCGATGGTCTGTGTAGATTACAAAATGCCGCTGAAATAGGTAAGGCTCGAAATACCCAACTGATTCTACTACTGCCAGTGCCTCCCGATCCGTAGCTGAATAACGAACTTCAGGTCCTTTGACCTTCCTACTGAAATAGGCTACTGGATGGGGTAAATTATCTGCGTCTCGCTGAATTAAGCACCGGCCAATAGCAATACCGCTGGCGTCAGTGTGCACCTCCCACTCTCTCAAAATCAGGAATAGCCAATACCGGTGTCGTGATTAGTTGGTCTTTCAGTTTGCGATAGGCCTCGTCATGTTCAGATTTCCACACAAACTTCGCATTTTTCTTTGTCAGATCAGTCAGGGGTGCTGAAATGCCAGCGAAACCTTCAATGTGACGACGAAAATATCCGGCCGCCCCCAAAAACCTACGCACGTCCTTTGCTGTCCTTGGAGTAGGCATGTCAGCAATGGCGCGGCAAGAATCTGGGTCAGGTCGGATACCGTCTGGGCACACCTGGAACCCCAGAAATTTGAATTTCTGAGCCGCCAGGGTGCACTTCTGAACATTCAGCCTGAAACCTGCCAGATCTAACAACTTCAAAGTCTCAGTCAAGTCCTGTAGGTGTTCCTCAAACGTCCTGGAATATATCACATCATCATCCAGGTACGCTAAAGAATGCCTACCCAGTACCGGACTAAGGATAAAGTTGATGGCCCTCTGAAACGACGAAGGCGCTGTCTTCAAACCAAACGGCATCCTACGGAATTGATAAGTGTGCCTACCATCCGAGAATGCTGTTTTTTCCCTATCCTGTTCTGCCACCGGAATCGCCCAATACGCCGATTTTGCGTCAAGAGTTGAGAAATACTTAGCCGCACCAAATTGATCTATTATCTCCTGTATTCGGGGCAACGGATACACATCACCCTTAGTTAGTTCGTTCACCTTCCGGTAGTCAACACAGAAACGATAACTACCGTCCGGTTTCCGAACTAGCACAACAGGAGAGAGCCATGGTGACGTACTAGGCTCTATCACGCCCTGTCTCAACATTTTCTGGCACTCCTCCCTGATAATGTTCTTTGCCTGTTCTGGCAACCTCCACTGTCTTGTGTACACAGGCAAATGGTCACCAGTTGGAATGGTGTGCTCGATCTTGTCAAGGAGACCAATCTGGTCATCCTCTGTCGCAAACAATTTCGGGAATTTTCGTAAAACTCCTCTCAGTGCCTTCCTATCCGCCTGTGCAACATGTTGCAAATCAAGTGCTGAAATTAATTTTTCCACTTCCTCTACATTCTGTGCAACATTTCTCGTTTCGTATTGTACTTTAGATGGTGTTTTAGTGTTCAACATATTCAGTGCACTACATTGTGCAGTGACGGCTGGCGTCTCGGCTGACTCATGGTGAAAGATTTGTCCTCCACCATGGTTCCCTGAGATACCCTATCACCTGCCCTGAAGCGAAAAGTCTTGTGTGAAAGATTGACAACTGGAATGAGTGCACCTTTATCGAGCACTACAACTAAGTAATGAGGAATTAATAAGCTATCACATCTCCCAGCCACCTGAAGGGTGGTACCTGGTTGTATGTGACGTCCCACGGCTACTTTAATAAATTTAACAGAATGTGGTGGGCAACTCTGTTTGGTCAATGCATGCAATGTGCATGACCTCTTAACTGTGTCTGGAAGAGACTTAAAAATCAATTTTGGATAGTGCGCATTATATTTCAGCTTCCTCTTAATTGAAGCTACAACTGGGGGATGGTCGATCATCTCCACTGGGTAGGAAGTCTGTCCCAACTGCAACCTGCAGTTCCTAGCCCCTTTTTGAGCAGACAAGGAATAATCAAATCGCGACAGAAAATCAGTTCCCATTAAGATGTGACCAGGAAAATCAAGGTTCTCTACGATCGTACATGTGTGAGGCTGCAATTCCTCATCAATCTCAAAATTAACTGTACCTTGACCTACGATCTCAATCTTTTCCCCATTGACCGCTGTTAATGTCTTTGCGCAACGTTTAAGACGTGCATTCTTAAAATTGCTGAAGGCTGACTTTTTAATTACCGTTGCCTGGCTTCCTGTATCAACAAAAGCTGTCAATCTCACACCTTCCACTTTCACCTCAAAAGTAGGCCTACCATCACTAGGAGACTGCTTTCATGCTCTCGTAATAGTGACTTTACAGTCCCTCTGTATATGTCCACGCATCCCGCAGGAGTAACACCTCCGCGGATCTCTGTTGTTACCCCGCGCAGGGTGGCTCGAACTTGCAGCTGAGGGCTGCTTCCTGCCTGATGAACCCGCGCCACAGTGACTCGGCTTGGCTCCCTCGCCTTTACTTACCGCCTCTACGTATGGCGACAACTGAGTGCCCGATGTCCCTGCGCGCGTCTGCCTGTCTAGGGATGTGGCGGCCTGTTGGACTAGGTCTTTATAACTCGCACCCGCTCTCCCCGCAAGGAACAATGGCCCCATATCAGAAGGTAACGTTTTGCAGAACAATTGTTTAGCGAATTGCTCTGCCTGACTCGAATCGAACCCCAGTTCCTTAGTGAGGTCGTCAACCCTTCTCTTTAATATTGACCCGAAATCCTTGACAGTGCTTCGGTCATCCCTCTTAAGTGACTCGAGATAAAAGTACGCCTCATCCTCTGAAACCTTGTCTTTGAATCTGTCCCTAATCGCTTGGACAAACTGAGGCCAAGATGTCAGGTGCTGAAACTCTGTAAATCCCGCCAGTGGACCGGCTACGTCCACGCAAGCCCCCATAGCGAGAGCAATTTTCGATCTATCCTCTGGGACAGCCTCCAGCATCGAACTAATCTCACAAAGCCAGTCTTCCACCTGGCGGTTGCGTTCCACCTTAATAAGCGGCAACTCCCTACCTCTGAGTGTCGGCAGAGTCAACTTGGGAATCACTCACAAGTCCCTGTGTATGTGACGCGGAGCTACTGGCAGTGGGTGGGTCCTGGGGTTGGGAACTGGGTTGAGGTTGGGGTTTGGGCTGAGGTATGGTGTGGGTGGCCTCGGGTTGCGGTGTGGATGGAGGTTGGGGTTGAGGTTTGGCGTGGGTGGCCTCGGGTTGGGGTGTGGATGGAGGTTGAGGTGGGTATGGGGTGGCCTGGGGTTGGAATGGGTATGGGTTGGCCTGGGGTTGGAATGGGTATGGGGTGGCCTGGATTTGGAATGGGTATGGGTATGGGGTGGCCTGGGGTTGGAATGGGTATGGAGTGGCCTGGGGTTGGGGGAAGGGTTGGTATGGGAATTGAGGATGGGGTGGGTATGGGAATTGGGGATGGGGTTGGTATGGAAATTGAGGGTGAGGTTGGTATGGGAATTGAGGATGGGGTTGGTATGGGAATTGAGGATGGGGTTGGTATGGGTGGTGGGGTTGGGGTGGTTGTAGTGACGGATGAGGTGTACCTAGGTGTTGTGGTATTGGTGTTATGTTGGGTAGTTCCTGCTGTTGGTGTGGTTGTTCATTTTCCCGTTGAACGGGTTGCTGTTCTCTACCGAGCGAAGTGGGACGTCCTGCCATACTGAGGCCCCCTGTCTGCCCTGCTGGCATGGCGTCGATGTTATTTGTGGGGGAACCCAAGACGGCTCTCCCCACTCATGGGACGACTCCTCGCAAGACTCCCCACTCGTGTCAATAATTGTATCGCTACTGGGATGGAAAGATACCCTCGACTGCCGAGTCCCATGCAGAACCCGTGAACTCGTCGCTTCAGTCCCACTGACCCCACCTGTGGTGTCAGTTGAGCTACCTGAGCGATCCCCAGTGGTGTCGGAAGAGGTGCTGTCCTCTACACTTCCATTTCCACTCCCACTGGTCCCTACTGACTGGTCACTGTCTGGGTTAAACATTTTCTGTGATTCCTGGTGTGCCATGTCTTCTAAACTACCCTATAGTACACCCTCGACCCGGACTCACTACAACCGTGATCTTACACAAATAATAATAAAAAAAAAATCGCAACTCTTTTCCAAGAAACAACTACTAAATCCCCAAAGTAGGAAATACACGATTTATCGAGAGAAACGCTGAAGTGAATCCAATGAATGTCTGCCCCGCACTCGTGTCTGACCGTGAAATATCCAGCAGTTCTATTCCTGAAACCTAAGTCCTTTACGTTAAAAAAATTAAAGAATCTAATTTATATAAACAATTTAAATGATAACGCAACTAACGCGCAGCACTCGTGATGGATTAATAAAGAATATTTACTGTACTCGAATACTAAACGCACTTGAAGTGAGCAGCGTGGCCACTGATGACTGATGGAGCGGGACCAGCTGCGCTGAAAAAAAAACTAAGTCCCGCGCTTTTTCGCTTAAACGGTGAGAAATCTAAATTTTTGTTCTGAAGGAAAATAACTAGTTTTACGTTAATAAACCGCTCTAGCAATGAATATAGACACCCAGGACATATATATGCTTAACAAAGATTGAATTTTTATCAAAAAACTGCGTTTTTACTCAATTGCTGGACTCTGCCAATTTTCCTGACTCCGAGGGAAAAATATTCTATCACCCCAAATATCACAAAACTCCTTTAATTCACAAAAATTTGGGTTTCTCGTTTCCAGATATAAATAAGTTATTATTTAATACTGACGTTGTATACAGAACAATACTGACACCTCGGGCGGTTTCAACACTCACTAATTCGAATTTTCGTCAAAATGAGAGATTTTCACCTCAAATGGACTCTGACAAAATTACAACACGATTTTCTCGAAAAATAACTAAATTCGGCAAAAATGTAATTATCACTGTTTAATGTTTTACGAACAGAATTACGTCCCTTGCGCGCACTAGAGAGTAATACTGACCCTAGAATATACACAAAACATGAAAATTAGAATTTCCGCCGAAAAAGTCAGATTCTAGCCCAAGCTGGACTTAGAAAATTTTTCACCTACGTTTCTACTGAAAACAGAATTCTAAGTCTACAAACACAATTTTACCGTCTTACTGGTAAAAACTAGAAAATATCACTCGCATCGACTGGGGAATCCTAATGATACCCAGATCATACACGTGACCCATGAATACAAATTAATTACAGTTAACGACTTTCCGACATTGACTTAGCCGAAAACTTATCCCAAAATACTTAGAAATATTCCACGGACTCTATTAATCATTTACACGCAACTTACTATCCCTTAAACTCCTTCACTTATCTATCGTGACCCACATATAGCCCTAAGTCCAGAGGGTTAACTACGCTCTAGAACCAACACCTCTGACTTAGACTAATACAACAGGGAATAGCAAAACTTAATGTACGCACTTAGCCTAATATGCAAGAAAATGCTAAACACTTTGATAAAAATTTTTTTTTTTTTTTTAACCGGGGATTGAATGTAAGGGAAAAAAATTAATCTCTAGAACAAGTTAAATAAACGGAAAGTACTTTATAAACTGAAGTATACTTAATTCAAAAATGCACTCGACTTAATCTTATAATTGCCCTTACCGGCTCGCCGTACCACACCCAGCCTAGGGGCCTCGACCATCTAGGTTCCAACAGAGCGACACGCAGCTTTCAGCAACAATTATGACTAGGGACGACTCAACCTCCACTAAGTGTGCGCTCACTTAGTTGTTGAATCGCTGCTAGGTAGGTTACTAGTCCGTCCCTCGGAGGCCGCAACGCCCTTCACGGATTTCCGTTTTTCCTAGCGTTTTGGGTCGTCTAATAACGCCCTCGGACTATCTACTGGCGTCCCACAGATATATCCGCCCCCGACAGCCCTCAAGGAACTGCTGTTGAGAGTATGGCAGCTCCCAACACCTCTGAATTAATTGCAATGGGTCGAGTATGGTACCCAGTCCAATCAACTCGGAGCGGTCTCCTTTTCAATAATCTATTTTAACAGCCTAATCTTACTAACTAAACCTTAATCATATCAGCCCGCATGACTCAAGATTCGCCGATCCCCACTCAAACGCACTGTTGTGGGGCGCACTGCTAATCCTGGCCCGCGGCTGTCTCCTTAGCATCCGCGCACGTGTTCGAACGGCTAGACGCGTGAGCCTTTCAACAATTTCAAACAAAATTGTTGAAACCACCGCTGTGCACCATTGTAACACGGGTTAGGGTTCCTCTCTCTACTTCACTTTCCTTCTACTCCCTCTACCCGTATTCTTACTTTTTATTCTCTACCAAGGGACTCCAAAACTTTTACCAAAGCCAACTCCACGCCACGTGGTCCTAAGACGATTGACCGACTTAGGATTCTACACCCAGTATGACGTGACCTAGGCTTTGAGCAAAACCCTAGAGTCGCCTCTACGCTGCCACCACCAGACCAGCAACACCGAGCAATGATCGAGGTCTGGATCGATCACGCTAATTAATCAACCTTGGGGCTTGATCCCCACTATAACCGATGACCGTGGAACTTAAGAGTGTGAAATTAATTACACGGGAATGATTCGATGTTAGAATCGGCGCCCAATCCAACTCTTCCTCGTGTGGACCACGTGACCAGGACAAGTTTACACATAAAACACATGGAAATAATAAAATGCAAAATATTAACAAATTTAATTTATTAAAAGAAAAACTAAAACAAAATCTAAATATGTTCACTCCCTGTCACTTTAACACTCCCTACTTGACCTGAATGGCAAATGAGACTATTTCTATACATAACAATAGCAACTATACCTTGGGCAACCAGCTAAAGATGTTGGGCTGGTCTTGGGGAGAGGTAAGATGGTTGACCTCTTATCCCTGTTGCTCTTGTCTCCACACTGATCTCTCCCTTGTCTCGTCTACCCCAGACAGAGCATTGTAACCTTCCGCCTAGTCAAAGTTTCACCAAGTTACTAGCAAGGTTTAAGTTATAACAATTAACCTCTGTTTGTACTGAATTGATCCAGACTGGTTGAATTATTTTACTGAAATTAAATTACACAAACATCTAACGGCAGAGCTGTTCCCGATCCCCCAAAAATGGATAATTGAACTTTGAGAAATAGTAGACCTGTCAACCCTGCTGACCTATGACCGCCGGTCACTCCGCCTTACAAGTTAGATCTGATTCGTGACGTCACTGATGGTGACTTAAACTCAATAATTAGAATACTCTTGATATTGTATCCAGTACTATTATACAATACAATTTTAATGCAAAATGAATAAAGGCTAATTTCTCTAAATTACTGAATACTATAGGATGGTTCATTATACACAGCTATGAACAAAGCGTCGGTTATTTCCACCGCGAATTCCCCTGGGGTCAGGTTCCCAGGTCACCATGCGGGCTCAGCTTCCCATTCTCTTTTGTCGATAAACCACTCTGGATAATTCTTACAACAGCCTAGTTTGTTACATGAACACCCTCCGAGATGAGATTTAAATAGCCAATCCTAATGCGCAAACAAAGGTCTATGGCTAGCACGCAGGAAAAAGAGAAATGAAAAGGAATAAAACGCATATTCCCCCTTTTTATGCACGTATTCTCAATATGTAAAGTTATGTATGATGTGAAAGATTAATACAATAAAATAATATAAAATTGTCTTTTTTACCTGAGCAGTTGTAATTTTTTTAAATGATAAAATGTGCAATACACAACCCTTAATATAACTAAAAGGAGGACAAGCATGCCTGTGATAGGTTAGGACTGGGATTGGAGAGGTTAGGTATGGTTATAGACTAGGCCCGGATTGGAGGATAGGACTAGATATATCAGAACTAGCTGGTCTGGGCTAGTTTAGGTATAGTTCGGCAGCGTTTAGATTGGAGGGTAGGTTAGGTTTGGATTGGAGGATAGGATGTGTTAATACCAGTCAGTTAGGTTAGTTTAGTTTTGGAATGAACACAACACGATTATGCTAGCTGGCGCATGATAGGTTAGGCTTGAAATGGGTTAGGATATAATAGTGCTAGTTGGACTAGGTTGGGCTACGTCTTGTTTGGATGGGATATGCTACTGTTAGTTGGAGTAGGATAGGTTAGGTTGGTTTAGGTTTGGAATGGGGATGACATGATAGTGCTAGTTGGAGTAGAATAGGTTAGGAAAGGTAGGATGGGTTAGGCTTGTTTCGCTTTCTATAGGATTGGGCCCTGATAAAGGGGCCATGTCACCCGAAAATCCGATGAAAAATGGAATATTTACGAAAAATTACGAAAAATACTACGTTCTGGCAACACTGTGGTCCAAACCGTTTAATGATATCTTGAAAAATAACGTAATTACAGTCAAATTTCCCGCTGCAACTTTCGTGAATCTGGTCCTCGCGCCGTGAGTACGCCGCGGGGTATTGTATCTTACGTTGTAGATGTCTTATTTTTCGTAATAGCGTTGAAAATAACATGTTATGCATAAAATGAATATAAACTAACCATATGGCAACACAACATATGGTCTGACACGAGGGTGGTGCAGTCAGTGACTGCGTGTCTCTCATGGAGAGAGGATGTATGCTGACGCGCTCACACAATATCTCCCAGAACATGCTATTTTTGGATTTTTAGCTATTTGCACTGCAATATGACTTACCAAACGAACAAGAGAGAAGCATTGACAGCTAGATGCATGCGAGCTCTCCATACGAGCTGGCCGCAATGCGTAAATCACCACTCACGAGTGACCGCAGGTTCAGTAGACTTTGAGAGCGCGCTACGCAACTCCAACTATTAAAACTATATAAAATTTCACAGCCTTTATTTATTATTCAATTTACATGAAACTTGCACATTATATGTAGAAAATACGCCTCTATAAACGCATGTCATTATTCTAATCTACGTAGATTTATTGATTTTATAAATAATGATACACCTCATTTTGTTGCATACGTTTTTGGGAAACTTTTATAAAATCTGTATTATTGCACTAAATACATCTGGGATAATAATGTGACATGCAAATCTTTATTATATAGTAAGGTCATAGCTGAGTGTCTTATAAATGATTTTGGTTCACAATTGTGGGCTGTGAAATTTTTTGAACATGGTTGAAAAATTCGTCTTTTTTTTTTGTTTTTTTTTCTCCGTCTCTATTTAGGCTGAGATGCTGAAACTTGGCCTAGGTGCAGCACCTTTCACATGTATCAGGATAATAAATTATGAATGCCCTACAACAATTTTTTAAATCCGGGTGATATGGCCCCTAAAGCTAGGTTAGGGAATATTCATACAAGGATGGGAGATGTTACTGCTAGTTGGATTAGATTTGGAATGGTATGTTAGTGCTAGTTGGAGTGGGATAGGATAGGATGGGTTAGGCCGTTTTGATTGAACTTGAGAATGCATAAAAAAAATTAAATCTCCAGACGCATTTTTTTCGCTGTACTGAGTTGCCAGATGTACAAGAAAAAGTTGTGTAGTATAAAGTGCACAATTTATATACAGCACTGCAAAATTGCCGTTACTGTGGGGAATTCCCTCGTTTATGAAAATGCTTGAGGAACTGAAATGTTGCTCTCCCCCTGCAATGAAGCAGCGGTAGCAACACTAGGGCGGTTATTGCGATCAGCATCTGGTTTATTGCTCTTTCTAATGTGAAATGTATATTTTTGCCATAACACTAGAATGCAAACTATGTTTTTGCGAATAAAATATATGTGTAAAAAAAATTATTCTCCAGCCCTAGATGAGGATGGATATTAGGACAACTCGCCTACGGAGTGGCTAGACATACGATTCTGCTTAAATTGCAGTATGACATTTGGGCATCTATTTTAGTGTTCGAACTAAACACTGCATAAGTGAATGATTGCAGCTGTTGATGACTAAAATGTATATTCTTAAACCTCTGATTAGGTTAGGTGGGGATGGCTAGTCTAGCCATTTTTGAATAATAAAAAACAGTACATGTGCAGGTAGGACGCTGAAGGTCACATTGGTCATCGGGTGATGTCACAGTTTGAAGTCAGATGCTGTGGTACCTTAACACTTATATGCTAATTACTAATAATACCCTATCCCTATTGTGACGGTAACGCGTTGGTGTTCGGCTGTTTCAAAAGCTAGGGGTATGGCCTTGTCACATAAAGAAAGAAAAAGAAAAAAGCTGGAACTTTCGTCTGTGGTAAGGTAATGGGAAGACACACAAAACAAAGTAAATTTAACAATGAAATTTTAATTACGTTAGAAAAGCAAAACATGAATAAAATTGGGCATAAAAACTGTAACAGATAAATCAAACAAAATAATAAGAATAATCACTGGCAAATGAAAAGTTACGTTAAGACAAGTGAATAATAGCAAAGTAAATTATAGCAAAGGAAATAATGATGCAGGAATATTGGCTTCAAGCTGCCACCTCCCTTAGTACACGTAAGCCAAGGCTTAGTCTACCAATGAGACGTGTTAACTTGTGTAGAGCACGATATATTCTGCCTTCCCTAGGTCGCGGTAGCTCAGACATCAGCTCGTGTGGCGGGTGGTGGGAGCAGGTGCGACGGGCACCGGCCAATCAGCGACAGGCAGGCGATGGACAAGCAGTTTGCCGGTTTAACGGTGGCGGAGGTGAGCAGGTGTGCCGGTGTTGGATACGTTTTGCTCCTTGGGCAAAACTTGTTGTTGTACTTGTTGGATATATCTTCTATATTAGTTGTTACTGGGACGTAGTTTGGAGGGAAGAGCAGGCTCAATCTCTCTTGAAGGAGATTATTGTCACACTATACTGAGGTCGCTTTTTGCGACGTCGCTAAACAACTACTGGTCTGTAGAATGTATTTGTTTGTTATATAATGAGTTAGGTTAGGATGGTTTGATAGGGTTTATGAAATGAATAACAGAAAATGAGCAATGAGAGAAAATATGAGCAAAGGTAACTGAATATCGTCTCTGATGAAGCACAGAGTACAGTTGAGGTATTGAGAGTAATGAAGAGTTCGCACTAATGTGTGAACCTTCTAGGATCCGCATTTTGCACGTCGGCTAAAAGCTTTGAGCTCATTGATGCCTCTCGCCGCATTAGGGATGACGTCAAAAAGAAGGTAACTGCAGAAGGCCTTAGTTAAAAAAAATGAGGCTTGCTTTCACTCATTGTAGTTATATATATATATATATATATATATATATATATATATATATATATATATATATATATATATATATATATATATATATATATATATATATAATATATATGCGGAAAATCCACAGAGAAATATGAAATGAGGTGAACGTTTCGGCTTTGTTAAAGCCTTTGTCAAAAGCCGAAACGTTCACCTCATTTCATATTTCTCTGTGGATTTTCCGCATAAAATGATCAGTGTTTTGTGATCGTCAATTTTGTGTTTATGTATGTGTATATATATATATATATATATATATATATATATATATATATATATATATATATATATATATATATATATATATATATATATATATATAGTGACGGTAAAGCGTTGGTGTTCGGCTGTTTCAAAACCTGGGGGCAGGGCCTCGTCACATAACAAAAAAAAAAAGAGAAGATTGTCCTTTTGTCTGTGGTAAGGTAATGGGAAGACACACAAAACACAAAGTATAAACAATGAAATTTTAATTACTCTAGAAAACAAGATATGAATAAAGACAATCTCGTAAAATTCAAAAAAAGTCAACAACCAAAACATGAATAATTACTGGCAGTGAACAATTTACTCTAAGACAATAAAGTGCAAGTTAATATTGATAGTAATATAAATAAAATCAGGTGAGGTGCTGAGAATACTGGCTTCAAGCTTCCACCTCCCTTAGTACACGACAGCCAGGGCTTTAGTCTACTATAGAGAGATGTCAACTCCAAGGAGCACAGGGATATTCAGAGGAGACGGCGTGCTGCTGGCCCAGATGTCGACTCGTGTAGTGGCGTGAGTGCAGGTGCGGCGACACACCAGCCAATCAGCAACAGGCAGGCGGAGAATGAGTAGTTTGCTGGTTTGACGGCGGGCGGTAGCCGGTGTGTCGGGTTGTGCATGGTACGCTTTGCTTCCTGGGCAAAACGTTTGGCGATACTGGTGGACGTATCTTCAATATAGTATCTTGTACTTGAACGACGTAAATGTGTAGGGAAGAGCAGGCTCAATCTCTTGAAAGAGATTATCGTCACTATATATATATATATATATATATATATATATATATATATATATATATATATAATATATATATATATATATATATATATATATATATATATATATATATATATATATATAATTTTTTTTTTTTTTTTTTTTTTTTTTTTTTTTAGGGTTTGTGAGGGTACCACCTCTGGTGCCAATGTGGGGACCCATAGCCTCGGAGAAGAAATATATATATATATATATATATATATATATATATATATATATATATATATAATAACTATACTACATTCAGTGTACTAAGATATATATATATAAGTACACTGAATGAGTATTTTGATTTGTTTTATTCTACAGCAAAGTGTGGGAGGCATGTTTTTGAGTGAATGTGATATGTGCATATATATTTATGCATGCACATATATGTTTATGCGTTTATGCAGCAATATTGGATTACTACTGAAATCGCATTGAAGTCACCACGCCTGGCAGGGGACTGTTTTCATACAAATGAGTGATAGTGGGTTTTCATTTTTATTTTGCCCTATGCTCGATAAGCAATCTCCGAAGAAAGATTGACAAAGCTTAAATTACATTCTTTAGAAAGGCGAAGAAGAAATAGGGGTGATATGATAGGGGTGTGACTGAATGGATTCATGAACTATAAGGCAATCACTAGCAGAGGTAACTAAAAACGGGTACGCCAAGTCACGACCTTTTAATCCCCTTGAAAGTACCTGTGCAGGGACACCAAGTGGCTACCTGATGACGTCATTGACCATTAGCAATGTCTGTGCAAGGGTCACTGGGGTAACGAAATTTGGGTATGTCAGGAGCTGACCTTTTAATCCCCTTGAGCGAAATTTCGTAGATTATAAGGCCATCACCTGCTGGGGTAATTAAAAACAGCTATGACTAGGAGGGGCCTTTTAATCCCTTTGAGCGAAATTTCATGGTCTATAAGGCAATCACCCGCTGGGGTAAATACAGGTTCGGTAACAAGGGTGAACGCAGAGATGCATGCTAGTTCATGCCCACGCCTTGTGTAATGAAAATCATTTGTGCCAAGTCGTGTCCACCAGGAAAAAATTCTCTACTAGTTCACAGGGGTATCGAAAAACACACGAGACAACTCGTGTCCACTGAAAAAAAGCAAAACGGACATGCGTATGCACATTTTCCACTACTGTGGTGTTGAGAGTTGGACAATATAGTACTGGTATGGAGAGGCGGACAAGATGGTGGCGGTGTGGAGAGGCGGACAAGATGGTGGCGGTGTGGAGAGGCGGACAAGATGGTGGCGGTGTGGAGAGGCGGACAAGATGGTGGCGGTGTGGAGAGGCGGACAAGATGGTGGCGGTGTGGAGAGGCGGACAAGATGGTGGCGGTGTGGAGAGGCGGACAAGATGGCGGCGGTGTGGAGGGGCGGACAAGATGGCGGCGGTGTGGAGGGGCGGACAAGGTGGCGGCGGCGGTGTGGAGGGGCGGACAAGGTGGCGGCGGCGGTGTGGAGGGGCGGACAAGGTGGCGGCGGCGGTGTGGAGGGGCGGACAAGGTGGCGGCGGCGGTGTGGAGGGGCGGACAAGGTGGCGGCGGCGGTGTGGAGGGGCGGACAAGGTGGCGGCGGCGGTGTGGAGGGGCGGACAAGGTGGCGGCGGCGGTGTGGAGGGGCGGACAAGGTGGCGGCGGCGGTGTGGAGGGGCGGACAAGGTGGCGGCGGCGGTGTGGAGGGGCGGACAAGGTGGCGGCGGCGGTGTGGAGGGGCGGACAAGGTGGCGGCGGCGGTGTGGAGGGGCGGACAAGGTGGCGGCGGCGGTGTGGAGGGGCGGACAAGGTGGCGGCGGCGGTGTGGAGGGGCGGACAAGGTGGCGGCGGCGGTGTGGAGGGGCGGACAAGGTGGCGGCGGCGGTGTGGAGGGGCGGACAAGGTGGCGGCGGCGGTGTGGAGGGGCGGACAAGGTGGCGGCGGCGGTGTGGAGGGGCGGACAAGGTGGCGGCGGCGGTGTGGAGGGGCGGACAAGGTGGCGGCGGCGGTGTGGAGGGGCGGACAAGGTGGCGGCGGCGGTGTGGAGGGGCGGACAAGATGGCGGCGGTGTGGAGAGGCGGACAAGATGGTGGCGGTGTGGAGGGGCGGACAAAAACACTGCATAAAACAACACCCATGAATGATTGAGGAGCTGAAAGATGCGTTATTGGCCTCCTAAGAGATGTCGAACGCTCCACCATGTGATATTAAACCACAGAAGTGCAAGGTCTCGAGATAGTCAAAGAAGTTTCGTTGGAGTAGAAGGCGCTGGGAAACCTTGATAAAACCGTACCTATTTTAAACTCTTAAGATACAGACCAAGTTGGAGATTTTGAGAAGCTGAAAGACTAGTTAGGGATAAGCTTTGTGTTTGTCTCTGACCATTATCTGCCTTTGGATGCAGACTTTTTGAATGTATCTCGGTGTTGGAAGGGGAGAATCTATTAAATGCTTCGGATGAAAATCTTGAACGTTATGAACTTTCCGAGAACTGTGATTTCTACCTTATAGTCTTGCCTTAATTATATATAATGTTTGTTTTCTGATATCTTCAACATCTTCATTTTTAAATTCTTTATTAAATTAAAGTTGAATGATTATATATATATATATATATATATATATATATATATATATATATATATATATATATATATATATATATATATATATATATATATATATATATATATATATTTATATTATTAAATATGACCGAAAAAGTAAGATTAATAATTCTAACACGAATTTTCTCAATCTTTCGTACATTACGCTTCACTGTTGGAGGTAAATCAAAAATCAATTCTCCAAAATTCATTTTTATTTGCTATCATAGACTAGATATGATACATATGCTATCATAGATACATAGACTAGACATTTTTATTTGCTTTCATATTTGCAAAATTCATAGACTAGAAATAAAAATGAATTTGGGAGAATTGATTTTTGATTTACCTCCAACAGTGAAGCGTAATGTACGAAAGATTGTGAAAATTCGTGTTAGAATTATTAATCTTACTTTTTCGGTCATATTTAATAATATATGTCTACAGGAAAGACTGCTACCAAAATATACTAATATATATATATATATATATATATATATATATATATATATATATATATATATATATAAATATATATGTGTATGTGTGTGTATATATATATATATATATATTATATATGCGAACAAGCCTGAATGTATATATATATATAATCTATTTATTTTCGACTGCTTTAATGTGTTGATTTAAAAATTATATATTTCAGGTTTTAAATTTTAATTGTGGTATTGGCCCGTCCTCTCAAAAAAGTGACTTCAGAACCCCTAACGGACAAATAACAGGGTACTGTAAATTATAACGGCTTAGGAACAATACAATATAGATTGTGCTTAGAGGGGAAAAAGAAAGACTCAAAGTTATAGGAAACTTGCAGCAACAGGAGACAAGTACCTGATAGCAAACTTTATCAAAGGCTTTTGTGGTATCTTGGACAACGAGAAAAGAATCACAGCTGTAATCACAGGGTGACGAAAAGTTCAGGAAAGGGGAATTGATGTTTATTCGACCAGACCGGATTTGTGTGCTGGGAAGACTTCATATTTTTGTATTTTGAAGTTAGGTAATCACATTAAACTACATATTATATCACTTAACTGTCAGAATAATGATGAGGAAAGGAGGGGGGGAGGGAGAAGGGGAATTCCTATATTTCTCTGATCTCATGCTTGTAACTCCACAAAAACGTTTTGCTGTATAAAATTTATGTACATTATTAACTGACTGTTTAGTTCGACAGTAATAGTTTGAATATCCTTGTGCAGGTAGAAAATCCAAGGCAGAGTTCTTGCAGGGGGAACACAAATCCGAACTCTGACAGGTAATCCAAGGCAGTCAAGGTGTGGGAGGGGGTGGGGTATAGTGCCTAGAGTCCTTGACTAAAAATCAAAATTGTTTTACTTTTTTTCGCGAAAGATAAAGAAACTTTCGTGCATTCCGTTTTAATTTTTGCGAGTTTTAAATATCTTGTGAATAATTACAAATCTGAACATATTTTAATCTGGAAAAATATTTTCCATATCATATCACTGTGTTCCATATCATTGCTTTTATTTAAATGTCTGACAGATTGACACTCAAATAAAGGTGTGGATGACAAACGAAATTCACAGCAAAGAAATTTATACTAACATTTAAAGATGTAACCATCATATAATTATGCTTGCATGATCAGAGAAATCATACTCGTCATCCCCAAAGTTTAAAAATACTATTTCTTCCAAACAAATCCTCATCACTTTGTTGATGAGGATTGGCCCACCAAACCGTCAAATTCTTTTTGCCGTTCAACCTGTCAAGTTCTCATGGCCAGCCAAACCAATGTGGTCCCCTCATGCACGCTGCCGTTCATGTGAGGACAAATCGTTATAAAACTGGGAGTTGGGCTGTTTTATTGGAATCATTACTGAATATATTGATTTGTTTAATATATAATGTGTTAGAATTTCTCACTTACGAGGCCTAAGAAAATAGTTGTTACTCAATCCTTGCGGTGACGTCACAGATATGACAGTAATAGTAGATGTACAATTCATATTTTAATGTGAATAATCCACAAAATACCTAAATTTAAGAATTAATTCGTAGTTAGTCTTTAAAGCTAAAAATCCTCATGGCGGTATATTATTAGAATTGTGTTTAAGGAGTTAATTGTTATAATTATGAAATATTTCCCATTCTAAGTGTGAAATGGTCCAGTTATAAAGAATATGTATTATAAAGGGAGGAGTCACTCTTACTATCTTAATTTTGTGTAAACATTATTGCACTCAATTGGAAAAATAAGAAGATAGGAGATGAAATTTCCCAAAAAATTGGCAAATAAGGTTTCTGGTATATTTACAATAAAACTTATTAATGATATAAAATACATTTTTTTAACATATTTAAAAGATAAAAAAAAAATTGTTTATAAAAATACTGAATGGAGACAAAGACAGTTTTAGTAATGGTCGTCGAACTAACAGTTCTCATTACTTTTAAAACAAATACATAGTATTTGTAATAATTACAAGCTTTGTCGTAGTTTTAGTCGTCTAGATTTTTTGTTTGTTTTATCTTTCCCCAAATGACTATTTATCCTTAGGACAAATATACAGGGTATTGGTATTTGGTATTATCCAAGCAATGCAGGGTATTATTCAAGTGGCTGTTTGATATTGACATGTTTGTAGACACGATAGCAGTCTTCGGTGTATACACCTTTAGGCCCACTCTTGGGATACTGACATCGGTTCCGTCGGGTATCTGTGCAGAGTTTATAAGATTTTTTACGATTGCTTCATGTTGCGAGTGAACCCTGGCTCTCTTAAAATAGACAAGTTCGGTAGCATCTACCCAGCATCGCTTAAATAGGGTGACGTCCCGCCAAACACACACCGAAACTACGACGTTGGTACAACGTTCGAACAAGTTTTAACTCCTAACTAGTTATAACAACCAATATAGCCAGTTGTAACAACGTTCTAATACGTCATAAACACGTTAAACCAAGATGTAACAACTTGTAATAAAGTTGTAACAAGCGGAAAATAGACAGTTTCGGTTTGTTTCCAGGGGGGGGGGGGGGTTAAAATTATAGTCCTGCAATCGAAGACCCTCGGGTGTCCAGGAGGGGCAACTATCTCCTTCCTCAGATCAAGCAGTTTCGGCGTCGTCTTAACCTTTATGTATATCACGTTTGTGTCGAACCTTCCCAGGCCACCTAAGACCACGTCGAGCTTCCGTTTATTTTTGAGGAAAAAGAGAGCACGTTGTTAATATGGAAACAGTGCATGAATAGTAAGTTAAAAAAATCATTGAAAGAATTACAAAGCTTAAATTACTTCCATTAGAAAGGCGAATAATGAATTAATATGAACAAATCCCCAAGGGCCGTGATGAGGGTTCGAACCGACGTCTGGGATGATCCCAGACGCCTTATTCTAATGTGCCACGACAGGGTAAAAAAAAAATGGAAACCTTGAGTGCAACTGCCCTCACAAGGCTCGCGCAGATTCTCCGGGGGAAGGGCCGTCAGGGATCAACCCAGGTTCAAACCCTCATCACGGTCCTTGTGGATTTGTTCATTTGATGCATCACGCTATTGTGATTTCTGTGTGTAATATGATGATAATGGTTCGGTAACATGGGTTGAAATTATGGGGAACTATTACCGCGTAACACATTAACAGTGGAGTAGCTTTTTGTTTCAAGCGTAGGTTAGACACGCATATGAATGAGATTGTCCACAACAGTGACCATCTTCAAGAGGAAACTAGATTTATTCCTCCAAGTAGTGCTGGACCAACCGGGCTGTGGTGGGTATGTGGGCCTGCGGGCCGCTCCAAGCAACAGCCTAGCGGACCAAACTCTCACAAGTCAAGCCTGGCCTCGGGCCGGGCTTGGGGAGTAGAACTCCTCCCAGAACCCCATCAACCAGGTATCAACCAGGGTGCATATAAACAAGAGCTATCTCATATTGGCCCCCTCCCCGCTCAGCTCGTTGTTGCCGTGTGGGGGCTTAGTGGGCGGCTGCCGGAGTGTGATGCTCCTTGGGACAGTCCTCTGTCCTTTTCTAGCCTTGTGCTCCTGCTGCCGTCCTCTCCAATTCTGCTGGGCACCTTTTCCTTTTCCTTCTGTTTCGTTTTTCTCCCCCCTCTTCTCCTATCTGCTTGCCGTTTCCTGCCGACCTTTTGCTTGTTCTGGTTCTTCCCTTGGACTACTTCTATTTTGGCGCCCGGGTGCTTGAGGAGGCATACTCTTGTTGCACCCGTAGAACTGTAGTACCCGACGTCGAGAGCGAGGGGAACCTTTTATTGTCAGTCCCCCTTTCGTCACTGAACCCGATCTCGACGGACTGTCGGTTTCTTAAGGTGGCGTTTGTGGGGCGTATACTCACGACGCACCCCTAGGAGGCCCCAGCAAGATCGGCGATAGCTTCTTGTTGGGTGTCCTGCCTCTAATTGTGGCTCCATGGTGGGTGTGGGGGCACATTCGTGAATGAATTTTTCTTTTCGTAATGATGATGACCCCTGTTTCGGCTGTTTCCGATTTACCTTCTCAGGCTCGTGGGGTGGGCGACCAAGGCCCCGAGTCAGTCCGTGTTGGAAGACCGGGCTCTGTAGCCTCCGCTGCATTGGGCCCCGACCTTGCTCCTCCTTTGGCCTCTCTGACTCCTTCCCCTGGCTCCCCTCCCTCCCTCTGTGGTTGGGTCGAGCCCCAAGCCCCCAGTTGTGACTACCTCGACCCCTGGCGCGGCTCCTTCTCTAGTTGTAACTACTGCTCCTTTTAACCCCTCTCTCTGGGGGTACTCACCGCCGTCCTCGTCACGGCTGCCCTCGCTCGATCCCTTCCAGTTCTGCCACCTATCAAGCCTTGTTTGGTCCCACTTCGTGGGCCAAATATTTTGATCTCCTCCCTCTTGATTCTGCGCCTCCTGACGATTTCGCCCTCCATCGACATCTCGTTGATTCCGTGGATGCCTCCATTACTTTCAACCCCACTCGTCTCGGTTCACGTGTCGTTGCTGCTCCTTCTCAGGATGCTGCTTCCTGCTTGGCTGCCTTATCCTGCCTTGGCGAGACCCCTGTTTGGGTCTCGAAGAACGCTCAGTTGAATGCCAGTGTTGGCACTATTCTGCTCCCGCCTCATGTTGCGACCGGTGTTCGGGACCTGCGCAACTGCCACGACGATATTCGCCATATCCTTGCTGCCCAGGGCCATTCTATTTTCCAGGTGGACACGTTTACTCGTTCGCCTCGTGGTAGTCGCCGTCAACCCCTCCGGGTTGTGAAGATTAGCTTTGATGGTAGGACCCTTCCACCCTCTGTCATTCTTGCTGGTGCCAGGTGCTCTGTCCAGGAGTACATTCCTTCTCCTCGGCTCTGTAACAAGTGCTGGAGGTTTGGGCAAGGTGCCCTCCGCTGCTCCGGGACTGTCTCTCTCTGTCCTTTGTGTGGTGGCGAAGGTCACTCTAAGTCGGAGTGCACTTCTCCCCAGGCTCGTTGCCTCAACTGCGGTGAGGCCCATCCTACCTTCTCCCGTGCGTGTGTCCATTACAAGCTTGAGGCAGCCGTCCTCAACCTGAAGCACCGGGAGCGTTTATCTTTTCCTGAGGCGAGACGCCAGGTTCGCCAGCTCCCGCCTTATGCTAACGTCTCTTATGCTCGCGTGTTGCGCTCTTCCTCTCCTCGTCCTTCCCGCATTCCTCAGACTCTCAACCGTTTCCGGGCCTTGGACCCTGATACACCCACTGCCCCCTCCTCTGTTCCTTTGGGTTCTCTTTTGAAGGATCCTCCTCCTGGTCCTCTGTCTGGGGTTCCCCTTCTTTCTACCCGGTCTGTTGTCTCTCCTGTGTCGTCTCCCTCCGTTCCTCCTTCCCATCCTTCCCCTCCGTCTCTTGACTCTCCCCGCCGCCTGTCGGTGCGGGCTGATGTCCATCGCTCTCCAAACGGCCGTCATGTGTGCTCTCGTTCAGCTTCTCCTGTTGAGACGCTAGAATCCGTTGCCCAGTACGTGGTTGCTGGGACACCTGTCTCTTTAAGTCAGAAGCGTAAACCTGGCTCCTCTCCTTCCTCCTCCCCGGCGGGTAAGAAGGTTTCGCTTTCTTCCTCTGCCCCTACTTCTGCCTCTCTCGCTCCTTCCCCTCCCATTTCGGTGGTTGCGCCCCCAGTTCCTGCTATGGAGGTTTCTTTAGCCCCCGCTTTCCTCTCGGTTGCTGCCCTTGCTGAGGTACGCTCGCCTCTTTTTACCCCCCCCCTCTTCCTGTTGCTGTCCTTGACTGCTCCTCTCCGTTGTCTCCTACTCTTCCTCCTCCTTCTCCTCCTCCGGACCCCGCCCGTCCACCTCTGATCTGTTCTCCCGTTTCCTTCCCTCTGTCTTTGCTCAGTTTACCCATGCCCCCTAACCCTGACTTTGCTAACCCTGATCCCGACCCTGATATTCTTTAACGTGCTCTGTTGCTCTTTCGCCTTTGTTTCTTCCTTGTTCTCTGTTTTTGTCCTTTCTCTTCTCGTCGTTGTCCATTCTTCAATGGAACGTTCGAGGTTATTACGCCAATTTCCTCGAACTCCAACTTCTGATTTCGTGGTTTTCGCCCCTTTGTGTCTGTCTCCAGGAGCCGATGCTTGGTGCTCGTCCTGGTCGTTTTCGTGGCTATTCCTTTCTTCCCCCCCCCCCCCCCAGCCATTGCTGGGGCTTCTAATTCTTCTGCTCTCTTGATTCGTGCTGATGTTCCTTTTGTTCCTTTACTTTTTCCTTCGCCTCTCCATTGTTCTGCTGCTCGTATCTTTGTGAGGAAATGGTACAGAGTTTGTTCCATTTATCTCCCACCGAGTGTCCCGCTTTCTCTTCCTGATTTGAAACTCCTCCTAGACTCCTTGCCGGAGCCTGTGCTCCTGCTGGGTGACTTCAATTGTCGTCATTCTCTTTGGGGTGACGTTCTGACGAATACCCGGGGTAGCCTTCTTGAGCCGTTTCTCCTCTCTTCTTCCGTCTCTTCTGAATTCTGGTGAGCCCACTCATTTGGCCTCTCGGACTCGCACCCTTTCTTGTCTTGATCTTTCTCTCTGCTCTTCTTCTCTTTACTTAGATTTCACGTGGCTGGTTCTTGATGACCTCCATGGAAGTGATCATTTCCCCATCCTTGTTTCCTTTTTCTCTTTTCGCCCTTCCCTCTCTTTCCCTAGGTGGCAGTTTGCTAAGGCGGACTGGACCCTATTTACCCTCAGTGCTGCTCTCTCTGGCCTCTCCCTTCTGCCTCTCTCGCGCTCTCCTCCTTTTTCATGACACTGTCTTCAATGCTGCCCTCTGCTCTATTCCTCGCTCTTCCTCTCGGGGTCCTGGGAAGTGTGTTCCCTGGTGGAATGCGGACTGTGCTTGGGCTGTCCGCTGTAAGCGTGCAGCCTGGAAGAGGCACCGCCGTAGGCAGACGACCGATTCTTTTCTTTTCTTTCGGAAAGCGAGTGCGGTGGCCCGTAGGGCCATCCGTACGGCTAAACGTGAATGTTGGGCATCTTATGTCTCAACAATTACGTCCGAAACTCCTCTGGCGCAGATCTGGAAGCGTATATGCAAGATAGTGGGTAAGTTCGTTCCCGATGTTTCACCGGTCCTTCACCTCCATGATACTCTTGTGGCAGACCCGTTGCAGGTCGCTTCCATACTGGGTTCCCGCTTTTCTTCTGTTAGCTCTGGTCTTCATCTTCCCCAATCTTTCCTTCTTCGTAAACCAGTCCTTGAGTCTCGTCCTTTAGATTTCTGCACTCGTCTTCAGCTTCCCTATAATGATCCCTTCTCTCTCTCTGAACTTCGTTCTGCCCTGGCCCTCTGTGGTTCTACGGCGGTGGGCTCCGATGGTATTCATTATGAGATGCTTCGCCATCTCCCTTCGTGCACGTCTCAGTATTTACTGAGTCTGTATAATCAGATCTGGGAGTCGTCGTCAGTCCCTGAGGACTGGCTCGATGCCGTTGTCCTCCCTGTTCGCAAACCGGGGTCTCTGGGTACTTCCCCTAAGGACTTTCGCCCTATTGCCCTCACAAGTTGTGTCTGCAAACTCTTTGAACGTATGGTTAACGTTCGTCTGATGTGGCTCCTGGAACACCATCACCTCCTCTCCCCTTCTCAATTTGGTTTCCGCAAGTGCCACAGCACGACAGATGTCCTGGTGAACTTGGAGGTCTATATTCGTACTGCTTTTGCTGCGAAGACCTCCGTTGTTGCCGTCCTTTTTGACCTGGAAAAGGCTTACGACATCACTTGGCAGTATCATATTCTGTCTCAACTTCATTCATTTGGCCTTCGTGGTCGTCTTCCTCTCTTTCTCCGCAGCTTCCTCTCTCGTCGTTCCTTTCGGGTGCGCCTTGGTACCGCTCTCTCTGCCTCTTTTCAGCAATACGAAGGTGTGCCCCAGGGTAGTGTTCTGAGCACTACTATTTTTCTGGTTGCCCTCAATGGTCTTTCCTCTCTTCCTTCTGGTGTCTTCTCCGCTCTCTATGTCGATGATCTTACCCTTTGCTGTCAGGGTGATGATTCGCCTCTCCTTCAGCGCCGGCTTCAACTTGCAATTGATGCCGTGTCATCTTGGGCCACCGATCATGGCTTCAAGTTCTCTACTTCTAAGACTTGTGCCATGACTTTTACGCGGAAACGGGTCGTTCTTCGTCCCTCTTTGTCACTTTATGGTCATCCCCTTGAGTACAAAGATTCCGCGAAGCTTTTGGGGTTATTCCTTGACACTCGTTTGTCTTGGTCTCCCCATATCTCTTACCTCCGTGTTGAATGCTCTAAGGCCCTTGCCCTCCTTCGGGTCTTGTCCCATACTTCTTGGGGGGCAGATAGGCGCGCACTCTTGCTTTACATTCCTCTCTCGTCCTGTCTAAGCTCGATTATGGTTGCCCTGCTTACTCGTCTGCTTCTCCTCCTACTCTTCGCCGTCTTGATGCTTTGCACCATACTGGGTTGCGCCTCAGTTCTGGTGCCTTTCGTTCGACTCCCGTCCTTAGCTTGTATGTTGACACTGGCTTCCTGTCTCTCCAAGACCGCCGTGATCGCTACTGTCTTCGCTATCTTGCGCGGTCCTTACAACATCCTTCCTCTCGCCTCTGTCGTGCATTAACTTTTACCCCTCCTGCGGTTCGTTCCTCTTCACCGCCTCCCTCTTTCTGTCCGGTTATCTCGCCTACAGAACTCTTTCCGTTCGTATTTCTAATGTTTTTCCTCGTGTTGTTCCTTCTTTGCCCCCGTGGAGAGTCCCTCTTCCGCGGTTTTGTACATCCTTGACCCGTATCGCTAAAGCTTTTACCCCTCCTACAGTTCTAAAACGCCTTTTCCTTGAGCACTTTTCTTCTTACTCCCGCTCCGTTTCTGTCTTCACCGATGGGTCTAAGTCTGCGGACGGTGTTGGCTACTCTGTTGTTTTTCCTGATTGCACTTATATGTGTCGCTTACCTCCGGAGACTAGCATCTTTACAGCGGAGCTTTATGCTATTCTCTATGCTCTTCGCCTCCTGCTTTCTCGTTGTCAGTCTTCATTTGTAGCTGTTGTTGACTCTCGTAGTGCCCTCATGGCTCTCAGGTCCTTTAATCCGGTTCATCCAGTAGTGTCGAGATCCAGCATTGGCTGTTTCTTGTTCACAGTAAATTTAAGTCGGTTGAGTTTTGTTGGGTTCCCAGCCATATTGGTGTGTCTTTAAATGAGCGTGCGGATGCTGCCGCCAAGGAAGCTGTCCGCTCTTGTCCCATCTCTCGTAAAGGTATTCCGTATTCCGACTTTTACCCGGTTATCCATTCCTCCATCCTTACCCGTCGGCAGGCTTCTTGGTTGTCTTACTGGTAACAAACTACGTACTCTTAAATGTTGTGTTTCCTCGTGGCCGTCCTACTTCCACCGTAACCAGCGGTGGGAAACAGCTCTGGCGAGGTTGCGTATTGGCCATACTCGCTTAACCCATGGTCACTTGATGGAGCGCCGCCCTGCTCCTTATTGTCCTAGTTGCATTGTCCCTCTTACGGTCGTGCATGTCCTTCTTGAATGTCCTGACTTCCAGGACGAGCGTGTGTCTTGCTTTCCGACAGCCCCTCGCGGTCACCTGTCCTTCAATAGAATTCTTGGTGACTCGGATACTTTTGATATTGTTCGCCTTATGCGTTTTTGTTCTCGTATTGGCATCCTTGGTGATATTTAGCGCCCTCTGATTATTTTGCGCATTTGATGGTACTATATAGCCTTCCCGGTTTGGTGTCTTCTTTTGATAATTAATTACTTACTTATAACTATTGCATGAATATACTTCGTGAATTAAAGCAGATACGTTTATATTCGTTTATATAGTATTGTTTATTAGCAGCTAATATTTCTTGCAATTATGAATTGCTATTCCAGCGCATTCACATACGACTGAATTTTTATCCAGCACACTCTTATATTGAACAACGTTCATTTAATTATTAAGAAATGAGAATTTGAATATTGTCAAATAAGACAAATTAATTCTCTAATTCCTGATAGCCTTTAGTTCCTTTAAACTGGGATATTAATTAAATCAGATATTAAGTGCGCCGTAGCACGACTGCGCATACGGGAGCTACCTGGGAAGGAGGATGGACTGGCAAGCGACGCCATTAAGCTAGAGAGATTGTCTGGAAGCTGGTCAAATTACCGGCTCATCAACCCACCATCCCTTCCACTACAGACGCTAGGAGGACGAGACTGCTTCATCATATCACAGACATCAGTATCGGCAAATCTATAAGTTCATTTACCTTGTTTTTTGTGATCACATTTAACATAATAGGTTGGACGATTTGTCGTTATGCTGCACGTCCATTAAAAATAACCAGCAAATGTATTTACTGGGCTTTACCACATCTAATTTAGAAATATATGTGGTATTATAACACTAGGTGATTTCTACATAGTACTCGCCTTTCAGCTTGGAATTGCTGATAATAAGAAAGATGCCGCTTCGATCACGTGTTCCAAGGATAGCCTGATGAAACAATTTTCTCGTGAATATATCCCAATGCTTGCTAGCTTTCCTTCATACAGCTAAGCTGTTATTTCGTTCTTGTAGTTTGTAGAATATTATATTTTATTAATCCAAAGATTATTTAAAATCTCAAATATTTCATTTTCTTAAATAATTCATGTGTAATAATCTTTATTTATTTGTACTTGAAATGCATTAATTTCTCTCCAAATCAAACTCCCCAAAGTGTGTGGAGGGATTTGGCTTCGTAATTTATAATAAAGTTCATTTATTATACAGTAATAGATTTCCATCATACTAAAATAAGAGATCTATAAGCACTGGTTCTCCAATTATTTCCTTTTCTTAAGGATGGTCCTTCGAATGACTTATGAGATTTATCATCAATATCTTGGAGCCAGATTCCCCCACAAGCAGAACGTATAAACATAGCTGGCTCTGAAGAGAGAGAGAAAACATGTTCAGGAGTATTGTAACCACATCACAAATTGTAAATATATTTTAGCTATTAAAAAAAATTGAATGATGCAGGAAACGCTCGAAAGTATTGCTCAATTAACTTTATGACGATTAAAGTAAAAAATAACAAACAAAGTTTCATAAACATTGTATCTGAAATACCTGCAATCTCTGACTCTGTCCCTTGTGGACATCCTGGCTGCCTCAAGGGCAGGTAACCTTATGGCTGCGGCTGCTTACCTTCTCCTCCTGTGATCGCCATTGCGTCCTTTTATATTTGTTTTTGTTTAATAATTTCCTCTCTGGTAACCACTAAACATGTCAGGACGTCATCTGCATATTCTACGTAGATTTGTTCAGCTGTATTCATAAAGTTCTTTGGTACTTTCTTATAATTTCGTAATTTAAATTTTCTTTATCAATTATTTAACTTTATAATAGCCAGGTGTTGTCTGTAATCTTTGTTTCATCTGGTGAAACACTGGAGGCTTTCTTTGCTGGCCTTGCAATACGTACTTTTTTATCTTAAATATTTTTGTCATAATTCGTTTGTATTGAGCCTTCTGTTTTCTGGTTAGGTTCTTTAGTGCCATGGTTATTCATTTTGGGTCACTACTATTTTAAATCGGCAATCTATAGCGTACCACGTTCCTGGTACCACAAGTACTTACGAACGTGTCCATCTTTCCTCAATCTTTGACGGCTTTGGTTACATTTATTAAACAGTTCACAAGTATGAAAACTTCCCAATCAACTGTTGTTATTGTTATAAACAGCCTCTTGGCGCTTCGGGGCTCATTAACTGTTTAATAATTGTAAACAAAGCACCCAAAGATTGAGAAGATGTACACGTTCGTAAGTGCTTGCGTAACTGCTTGGTGAATCTGGCACCAGGTCTGCCAAATTTAAAATTCCCAAAGAACCCCTAAATATATGAAACAGATGTGAGAAAAATCTGGCGCCTTAAGTTTCTCTCAAATAACTTTTTCGTGTCTTAAGGTAATTTCCTCATGATCACTGTTGCCCATCTCCTTTTAAAATGCTACTTATCAGTGTCTCCCTGTTACTCAAGTCAATGTTTTGCCAACACAATAAGATAATATAATTTTGTTTAATGAAGGAGTCATAAATTTAAAACTAACTAATTTCCTGGATAGCAAATAAAAGTTTATTGTACTCAAATTAGTCGAGTTTATTGTTAGACCTAGAAGCTCTAGATATTAGTTCCCATAAAAGCTGTTCTTTTCACTTAGTTTGATGGATTATGTGTAACTTCTATTATTAGGTAGATCATTTTCCATTTAATTATCTCAACAGTTTGCCGAGCTCAAATTTCAGTTCCACTCTCACACTGCATTTAATACTTAGACGTATTGCCACTGCCCATCCTCGACCGAAATATATTAGTGTAAAATAATTGGTATCCTCTATTAAACTGATAATTGTTCCGTGTTTTCTTCATACATTGGCCTTTGTTAGTGGTTTCATTTATTGTTGTATCTCGTAAACTCAAGCCCAGATTCGTTCTGAATACATTATTTCAACCAACTGTATATCACTAGCCTCATGAAATTAACTTCATACAATCTATTTTTCTCCACCTAGACCCTTGAGGTGTACTAATAGGGTTGTACTGGAAACTGGCAAACCTTGGCAATAAACGCACTAGACAAGCCTGCCTATCATATACAACTCCTAACCTCAAATTAAGTTCCTAACCACAAATCATCACTACAACTCTCCACACCCGGTTAGTCTCCCATACAATACTCTCACATTGCAGACTCGACTGGAGTCAACAAGATCACATCGGGTCCCCACATTAGGCTGGTGTCTGTCACTGCCACAAGCAGATAAGTAGTAGTACTTGATGAAACCGCGGCTTCCACAAGACTGCCCTCCAGCTGGTCATTGCATTTACCATCACACCCAGCATCCCAAGGACTTTATAATTACATTCAATGTATATCTACTTGTTTCCAAAAACTTTGGATCAACCTTAGGGGGCATATCATTGTAAAATTAAGTGGTTCAATTTGCTTATAAATTTATTTATGAAATGGTTATAGAAAGGGCTGCAGCTGGTCCAAGTTTCACCATCACACCCTAAACAGAAAAGGAGAAAGAAAATACACAACGAATTATGCAACGAATTTTCAAATAGTTTCAGGGAACACATGTCAACTAAAATCATTTCTATAATACTCAGATATTAAATTAAGCACATAATAAAGGATTCTAGTGATCAGTTTTATCAAAAAAGTGTTTAGTGCAATAATATAATTATTCAAAGTTACCCTTCTAAAAAATATGCAATATATGATATTTATAAATTTTTATAAAATCAACAAATAGACTTTGGACTAAATTATCTACTACATTCTGTAGCAGCACAAACGCTACATATAACGTGTAATTTGCATGTAAATTGATTAATAAATGAAAGCTCTGAAGTACTTTGAAGTTGTAAATTACTTTCCAGAGTAAAATAAAGATCCAAGTTCGGCCACCTGTAGCTGAGCTTGACTTACAGATTTCGTTCATAATTGGCACCCTTGCAGATAGGCATCCATTGAGTAAGGTGTGCAAGTTTCATGCAAATCCCTTGATAACAAACGAAAAAAAAAAATTGGCCAAAAAATAAGAAGAAAAAAAAAGAAAAAAAAAATTACATATAAATATATTGCACATACATATTACAATTATTACAAGAGTTTGTGTTTCTACAGCACATAGTAGACCTTTTAGTTGACACATGTGTTCCCTGAGATTATTTGAGAATGTTGAACATTCGTTGCATAATACGTTGTGTATTGTTTTTCTCCTTTTCTGTTTATGGTGTGATGGTGAAACTTGGACCAGTTGCAGCCCTTTCTATAACCATTTCATAAAAAAATTTATACGCAAATTGAACAACTTTTAATTTATAACGATTATATAATGATATGCCCCCTTAGTGACCTTTTGGCTGTAACATTGGCTTACGTGACCTAAGGCTGTCTTAATCTTTGACCACACCTCGGTGTGACCACAATCTGACTACTCGTGTGTATTACCACTTATTTTCCTCCACCATTTGATAAGTGATGTAGTTCTTGATTCACTACCTCATTCTTTCTATGTTGTATATTGCAACAGTACATCGACCTAATTCACGTTGAAGCGGCTACAACAGCAGCCACAGCTTCCAATGGCTACACCCATATCACTATTACTGTGGTGCCTACAACAGTCTACGCACTTGACGCTGTCTGCAAAAGCTGCCACACGCCTACCATGGAAAGTATATCGTGTAACTAGCATACATGGTGTTCTTGCTAATGAAAGCTTTCCAATTATTCATTAATGGAATTGCATTACTCGTACAATACCTTTGTCATTGCAATTATATTTAAATTCCTCTTTGTTTGTAGCTCGGTGGATATTGTTTACCGAGAAGCAGACAGTGGGCTTGATCATATTGCGTCACACTATTTCTTATTAACTTTATCCCTTGCCCACGGAGAATATACCCAAACACTTGCATTTGTAGAGCAGAAGGTTTTGCCTAACCAGCGCATGTGCCAAGATCCCAACACATGTCCAGACTTTTGTTGTGATGCTCAGCTTCTCTTCTTAGTTACCGCACATGGTCTTATCCCATTCAACTGAAGTGGTTCTACATTTAACCAGTGTTCTTGATTTCTTTGACGTCCTTTGCCGCCTTAACTCGATTGATCCACCACTCGCCAGCTATCTCGACGGAGCTTCTCCTTTGGATCCTTGCGAGACACCTTGCCCTCCATTATGGTTTCACCTGCTTCATTAGCCTGTCAATATCTGCCCTAATCTCCAGGCAGTGCACACAGGGCCATTGTGTGTGCCATTATTCCAAGAATAATTACTAGCCAGACAATCACACACGACTACATTTGACAAGAGCGTATTTACATAATCCTGAGCTTTTATTTATATTACAAATTTAGTGTTTTACTTGGATGGCGTTCTGGAAGTTCTTCCACTCCCCAAGCCCGGCCGGAGGACCAGGCTTGACTCATGACGGCTTGATCCAGCAGGCTGTTGCTTGGAGCGGCCCACATATCCACCACAGCCCGATTGGTCCTTCACTTCTTGAAGAAAACTGTCAAGTTTTCTCTTGAAGATGTCCACATTTGTTACAGCAATATTTCTTATGCTCGCTGGGAGTAGTGTTTGAACAACTGTGAACCTCTGATGTTTATACAGTGTTCTCTGATTGTGCCTTTGGGCCTACTCTTCAATGGTTCTGAACTGAATTTTCCGTTCATATCGCTAACTCCAGTATGTTGTTATTTTACTGTGTAGATTTGGGACCATGCCCTCCATTTGTATATTATTTGATACCTCACTCATCTCCTTTCTAGGGAGATCATTTAGAGCTCTTTGAGATGATCCCAATAAATTAGATGCTTTATCGTTTTCCATGCCGTATATATTTTCTGTATTCACTCTATTTCAGCAATCTCTCCTGCTCTGAAGGGTGAAGCTAGTATTGAACAGTACTAAAGACGGACAGGAGGAGTGATGTGCAGCCATTGTGATGGGATCCTTTGATTTGACGTTTCTCATGATCCATCCTATCATTTTTCTGTCTGATGCTAAAACTGCTTTGTTATGCTCCTTAACGTTTGGTCGTCAGTCATTATTATTCCAGATCCTATACATTATGCTTTTCCACTACGGGCAGATTTGATTGTGTTTTGTGCACTATTTTGTTTAATGTCCTCATTTTTACCACACCAGAGTACCTGAAATTTATCTCTGATAACATGCTATTTTTTTCCGCCCAGTCAAAAACCTAATTATTATGTGTTTGAAGTTTATCAATGTCTTCAACAGAATTAATTTTCATACTGTTTTTTGTCATCTGCAGAAGTCGATACGACTCTGTGACTTCTATATGTCTATATCTGATATGAGAATAAGGAAAAAGTGGTGCAAGGACTGTGCCCTGCGGTAGAACTTTTAACTGTGCTTGAACTCTATTTTATATGGTTAACTGTTGCTCTGTGTGTTCTGTTCCACATAAATTTTAATACCACCGTCCTACTTTATATGATATTTCCATTGACCTTATTTTGTGTGCTATCACACTATATGGTCACATGTATCAGATGCCTTTGTGAAGTCTGCGTATACCAAATCTGCATTCTGTTTTTCTTCTAATGCCTCAGAGATTGTCATAGTGGTAAAGTAGCTGCAAGAGGCATGATCATCCCAATCTAAATCCATGTTGACCGGGGTTGAGGTGGTCACAGGTCTCCATAAAACTAGAGACCTGCCTCCTGATCACGCTCTTAAAGAATTTTATGTGGGGCCTAAGTGCGACTGGTCTATAATTCTCAACCATTGCTTTGCTTCCTCCCTTGTAAAGAGGAGCAAAATTTATGAAATCTATTGATTTAAGCGAATCTTGTATCTCCCCCGTGTGCAAGCTCTTTCTCTACACTATGCTACTGGTACTTAGCATTTCTTTATAAATATTGAGTGCATGAGCATGTTGTTCATTTCTCCTTCAAAATCTTCAGAATCCGTATTTATATCTGTTATATTTTCAGGAGTTTGGATATCACGCATAAAGAAGCTTTCTGGATCGTCCGCTCTCATGGATGATCCAGACAGCTTCTTGAATATTTATTGGGGTGCTAAACATGCCTCCTCCTGTTTTTGTTAGGATTTCAGTAATTTCTTTGTCACCGTCTGTTCGACCTTTCACTTGTAAGAATAGGTCCAATACTGACAGTGGTTTTTGCATTTTTTTTCGCATATGTGAAGGAATATTGTTTTCCTTCTCTTGAATTCCATTTTTGTGTTCTAATAGCATTTCTTTAATTTGATATGATTGCTTTGATCTTTGCTAGATTTTTTAGAACTCCGTTTATTTTATTTTTTTATTGAGATAGTCGTGTCTCGTTAGCAGTTATTTTTGTTTTTGTTTATATATTTTTTTAAAATCAAAACATTTTTCTTTCTACGTTGGTCCTCTGTCTGGCTTTCAACAAAGGACCAAGTTTGACACTTTATATTCTTTGGAAGTAAGTTGTTCTATGTCTTGTGTAGGATTATTATTACTTTAAACATTCAATGGATTTTTTTTATGTTCGCTGTATATCTTTTCCCAATCTATCCTTTTATTAAAACTGAATTTATTGAATAACCCGTCATACATGATCATTGTTTTAGGCCTATTACAGGTATTGATGTTTGCACTTCAATGAGCTTGTGATCTAAGTATGTGGTATATGAGATTGTAATGTCCTTGATTATCTCCTTTGTTTGTGATGTTCAAATTTAAAATATTGTCGTAACTAGTTGACTCTTACCTGCTGGATGAGTGAAAATTTGTCACTGAATCTAAGTAGTTCTCTACTCTATGGTTGGTTCTGTTCAGATAGATTTCGTGGTATAGTATTCTTGATCGCAAGTTTCCAACTTAGACTGGGCAGGTTGAAGTCACCTTGGAAGATGTCATTTATTGGGTTTACCATTTTGTCGAGACTATTCTCGCTTTTATCTGATTTGTGAATTCCTCCGCCGTTGCGTCTGGAGGTTTGTGTATTAGAATTATAACCAATTTTTTTTTTACTACCATTAGAATTAACTACCACCTCATTTGCAGAGTTAAGCAGCTCAGCACATACAATGTCCTCTCTTGTATACAAACCTACTCCTCCATGTGGCCTATTTACCCTATCATATCTATATAGATTATATTCTGGTATCCAGATCTCACTGTCAAAGTTTCCCTGCATGGGTTTCTGTGAAAGGTCCAAATACTGCATTTGACTCGGTGAGGGGGGGGGGGGGAGGCAATTTAGGAACGGTACTTACTTTTTTGCATTTGTTTTCAGATCTTGTATGTTGGTAAAGATGAACGATGTTTACTCTATTTGGGGTAATTTGACGAAGAATTTTCCGGGAGGTCCATTGTGTGTGGGAACGTCGGTTTTATTTTGACCAGTACTGATTGTTGCAGGGTTGTTGCCTGTTGTAACTGTAGCTCTGTTGTGGGGGGTAATTGCATGCGTGATTCTGGTATGCAAGTGGGTCAACCAGTTCCATACACACTGTCCTACCTTTTAAACCTCTTTCGTGTGGGTATAAAATAAATTGTTGGCTTTTCTCCAAAGCCATTTTATTGCTTGCCACTGTTTAGCGTTCTGTGCCTTCAGCATGAAAGTATGGACAGCTGAGGGCGTAGCATTGTTTTTTTCCTCGAGTGATGATTCGTACATGTCAGGATGGAGAAATCTACAAGTTGATTCAAAGCTACATTTTCCTTTCCTTAGTATATTACGACATTTTTGGGGGAATGATTGGGATTGAATTTTATTCCTTTTCTATTTCCAGAATATCTACAAATATCCTTTACATATTTGTACTTGTATAGATGTGAACAGATATTTTAATGTCTTATGCACTAGTTAATTTGCTCGAAACATACTTAAAAGGGTCTTTCTATTGCAGGTGTGTCCGAGAGAGCTACAGGTGAGCATGAGGGAGCTACAAGTAATGGTCACTGTCGGTAAAGCCTCTAGTATTCACCTAGTTGTGCTTGTGGGGGGTTGAGCTCAACAGAAGGCGTTATGGCGCTTCCAAGCTACTAGGTGGGTGTGGTAGTGGGTTTAATGTCCTGTATTGAAGTATGTGCTTTTAATACATACTCACACTTGCTCATACTTCACATTAATAGAAATAAACTCTATTAATATTGTTGAAGTGATTTTACTTGTGAATTATTTGAATATGAGGCGGCCTCATGTCTGGTGAGGTGAATGACGTCACAGATTGTTGACCCATCAGGCCAAGCTAGAGGCGCGGTGAGCAGTGTGGCGCGGGCCGGCGTGGGGAGAGGTGCTGCTCAGCGCCCGCCTCATTGGTTGTACTAAATTAGTCACCTGGACAGTCCTGTGCATGAGGTTACCTGCGCCAGGCTTACAGGCAAGTTACTCTAGATGATTAGTTATTTTATCACATTGTATTCTGTTGGTACAATAGTCTATATTTCCTGACTGTCTAAGCATAATTACAACATGTTAAAGCTTTATTTAAAATAAATAGGTTGACTCTGGTTTACTCATTTGATATAATATTGTGTAATATACCTTTGTCTATTAGTAGAGACTTTTACCTAGCCTAAAACTTTTTATGAAGCTAATTACAACAAAATTAAATTCTAAAACAATTCCTATGTGATTAACTGTTCCACAACAGCGGCTAGTGTCAACATTGTGAAATTTAACGTTCGACCATAAGCAGCTGAAAATAGTTTACAAAATTATTAGTTAAATTCTGGCAGTTATAAGGTGTTTGTTGTGAACTATCAGATTTCAATCCTTGAAATATGGACCAAAGACTTTTAACCTAACAAGAGTCGCATAAGAGCCATCCTATGTGAATGAACCTAGCCATACTGAGTCAGTGTCGTCCACGCTGCCGCCAACCCCAGAGACGCCTTAATTAACATTAACGTCCTGTGTAACCAAGTACTATATTTTGTCGAATATAACTAACAATTAAAGTATGTTTAAATAGTGTATAGTTCTATGATAGTTGTTGAAGGAAATTACAGTACGTGAGTGTATTCCAACCTGTCTCCCTCGCCTAATAAATAATAGGTAACATAACAAAAACTAGTTTAAATAGTGTTAAAATGTGTGAACTGTTGTGGGTCAGTGCACGAACGAGTATAGACCGAGGACTCGTTAAATGTGAAGCGTTCGTCACGTTCATGTTTGGCTACCGGGTTAACGACCACTTGGCCGTTGTGATGAGAACAGGCTGTGGACGAGTCATGTCTGAGGTTGGGTTTTGCCATTCTGTGGTAAGTCGGCTTTATGGATCAACCAAAGTCTGAGCTGAATCGATTGTCTTGCGGGATATTTTTAAAGCTTTATATAAAGATTTTCAATTTAGTATTTTTATATATTTAATGTGTAATTTCAGATATGTACGAGGGTGCATCAGTACAAACGGCACTGCAGCTATGGTTAACCATATACAAGAAATTTGTCTCGTACAACGGCACTGCAGGTATGGAGAGAATAAAGTTACTTGCAAAAACTTCTCACGAATTGCAGTTGGTCATTATGTAGTAGATACATATTCGCACCCAAGTACAGTAAGTGAAAGGAACAAGTCTAATAATTTTAATAGGTACACACTATTCCTTGAAGCGGTGATCTTCTAATAGGTATAGTCTAAAGTGCTCCATGTGTTAACCACTTCAGAGTGGTAAACAAAAAACCAGGCCCATAATATGAACATTTAATTGTGGTGTATCATACGGTTAATGTTGCGCTAACAATTTTGGTTACATTTCAATCCTCTTCCCCTCCCCTCCCTTCCCTATCTTTATCCATACTTTTGTTAGTCTGTCGTCCTCACTGCGTCTGTCGAAGCAGTGAGGACAATCTTCATTTAAAGAGTGAGCGACTTAATTGCTGAGCAACCCATTGCTGAGATCGCAAAGAGCATCAACGCTCAGAATCAATCCCTCACAGCCATCTCGGCCCACCTCATCCAGCAGGGTGATAACGGGAAGCCCACCCTCAAGGTCACCCTCAAGACTCCGGCAGAGGCTACTCTCGCGGCAGACAACGGCCTCAGATGCTTTGGTGTGGCCTGCACACCTCACTAGATCGCTAGGCAGCGTTATTTCCGCCTACGTCAGTGTTTTCGGTGTTACCAGTACACCCACTACTCTCAGAAGTGCCCCAACCCGCTGCAGAAATGCAGCATCTGTGCTGGCGACCACCAATACAGGACCTGCAACGCCACTACTCAATATTGTATACTCTGCAACGGTGATCACACGGCCGTCTCCCACAACTGCCCCACCAGGAAAGGCGAAATTCAGAAGATGGTTGACGCCAGGCAAGGAAACTCGACTGCCCAGACCGAAAGCTTTCAACATACAAGAAGCTTTTCCTGCACTCCGACAAGTGGCGCCACGAGCGGCGCGCAACAAAACTACTGGACAAGCAACCCCCCCCCTCCCCCGGCTGCCACTCACAGCCCCAGACGAAACCTCGCAACCAAGCCGGCCAGCCATCCTCACTCACACCGCCACCAGCTTCCCCCGACAGCTGTGATTCACTTCGCATCAGAAATGTCAGGTGGAGATCTCAAGAAACGGTACAAAATACTGAACGACTTGTACAAGCTCAACAACCTTCCGACCTTTGTGGTACCAGAGGCCATGTTTACCGATGGCTCCTCTCCACCAGAGTCCGACCCCACACCAGAGACACCTGTCAACCCGTACCCTATTGCTCCAGTCATACCTGCGACTACATCATGTGCAACGATACTGCCACCAACTTCTCCTGCAGGCCTCACCATGTCTTCTGATGATTCAAATGACTCTGTTGACATTGAAGCACAATCATCACCCCCAGCACCAGAGGACACTGAAGCACATTCACCACCCTCAATACCAGCGGAGTCTCCAAGAGTCTCTACACTCTATGATGAACGTGACAAAAACCTGACACCCAGATCTCCCGAATATAGACGCTTATCACCAGCAAAATACTCAACACGAGGTGTGCAGAATGCTTGCTGAATAATCCAAACCAAAAGTACATTCTATCGAACGATGTAATCTTATTTGAATGCGACGAAACCACATTGTCAAAGGACCTTTTCCCACCAGACTACGCAGAGTACAAAGAAAAACATCAAATGATTACTCGAAGCAAGAAAAAAATAGAAGAAACACCAAACTGAAGAAGACACCACCTGAAGACAGATTGTCTCCACCTTGAATGTAGAAGCACTGCCACTGCCGCCTTCCAGACCCGTCTCCCAACCTAGCCAGTTGTTGGGTTGTTTGCAGCATTGACATACCGACACGCAGCTGGGTCAAGCCCTGGCACTCTCTTCAACTTCAGCATTTCCTCTCACCGACTTCTCTTCAGCTGTCCCCACTTCAAGGCTCGCCCCAATGGGCATCTTCTCTGTATTTTTCGTATTCGTACTCTGGCAAGAAGAAACGTTTAGCATGAAGGGAAAGTACCGGGGCTAAACCTAGCAAGCTGAACATACCGTCGGTCAGTTTCTGGAGGCTGAGCACTTGCAGCTACGTGGCCATCATCCGCATCTTGGACAAGTTATTGGTAGTCCACGAGCGCTGCAGCATTTCTGCAAATCGACAAAATAATTGTGGTCATTCGGCAGGCCCTGTTAAGTGCTAAACGTGAACGTTTGTGTTTTCGGGATGGAGTAACGTGATGTTCCTGATTTGTTTTTAGTGCAGTATCTCCCCTTATTGGGGGAAGTAAATATTATACAACGGCCGGAGCGCCTATGACAGTAGATAAAGGTTTTAAGAGCAGGGACACCAGACAAGTCAAGTGGCATATGGTCTGGGAAAGTAGCCGTTACTAATGTCACTGGAGGATATTCATTCTTTAACAAGCTAACAAAGAATGTTCCGAAGGAAGCAAGTTCTAGGCCGGATGCATTCATTGGTATTAACGTATTGTGCATTAAAACTGGTTTCTCAAGAGTTCATATTATAATTTCAATGTAAAGTTAGTCAAAGGTTAGGTGTTAAGGTTCTGTTGGCCATTATATGTATTAGAACTACGTTGGGTGATAGTTATAGCTTTGGGATTCGAACAGGGGTCATCAGCAAAGCACTGTTCGAGAAATGTTCGAACGTGATCAGTTGAGCTGTGTAACAACTCGTCCTCATAAACAAAGGCTAAAGTCCATTCCATGCACCCACCAGACCCCCCCCCCCCCGTTTTGATTGGTAAAACGGTTTACACAAGTCACCACTGATGACGTTCAAACATTTCTTGAACAGTGCTTCGCTGACGACTTTTGTTTGAACCACAATGTTGTGAATGCTTCACCCATCTACTACAGATACAAATAATCACCAAGAGAAACTAAACGCCTAACTTAACCAATGTCCGAATATACACCGCATCCATACATTTAACAATATTAATTTATATTTGAGAATTCCAATTTTGAATGAACAGCATGTTTAAATATATGAATGCAGACAAGAGGACGAGTTGTGTGTAAGCCTATTTTTCATTGATAAACAAGAGGTTCGGCGGCTGGATTACAATCATTGTTATTTTACTGATGGGGGGGGGGGGGCCTTGGCAATGTATGTATGTATTCTCGAACAGTGCTTCACTGACATCTGCTTCTCGAATAGCAAGTCTGTAAATGTTTCACTACTGTACTACTAACAAAAATAATCACCAAAAGAACCTTATCACATAATGGACGCCTAATATACAATGAATTTTATTGTATAATAAATTGTGTATGGGAATGAACATACTTTTATAACGGTGTTAAAATTGATTAACGTCTCGTGGGACGGCCGCTGCTCTTACGAGCATGACCTACGAACGAACTAAATATAGGACAAGGTACCCATTGGGGTGAGCTTTAAAGTGGGTATAGGTGAAGAATAGCCTGGGTGAGAGGAAACGTCGGAGTTGGAGACAGAGCCAGGGCTAAACCCAGCTGCGCGGCGTAACATGAGGCTTTCTGAACACCTGGCTGGCTTAGGCTAGTGGGCAGGGTCCCGAGGGAGGGGCGGCGATGTGAGGTCTTCTTTCCTCTTGATGTGTGGCGTCTTCTTTCTTCTTTTTGAGCTGGAGTCTTCCGTCTTCTGTCTTCCACGTCGGTCTGCTCTGAAGCTTGCAGGGATTCCACCACCTCAAAACGAGCAAAATTAGGTCCCCATCCCCCTAAAGAGGGGGGTGAGGGCAACTGCCCTCAGTGAGTCTTAGGCCTGCATCCTCATGCTAAGTTTTTTTTTCCTTTTCTTGGCTTGTTGTTTGGCTTTGTACTGGGTGTAGTCTCCGGGAGAGAGGTCGGCTGACAGTGTGCTTTCGTCATATTCCGTGAAAATTAGGTCGTGTCTAAGCACGCACTCGTTTCCTGGCGCACGCCGTAAGTATTCCTCATACATAGTTGAATATACGGCTGGTGAGCCGTCAACATGCAGGAGATCCATGCTCGGTGTTGTTACGTTGCTGATAGTTTTCTTATTGCTGGAGTATCATAAGCTGGTTGGCCTGGGAGTAATGAGATTATTGCAGAGTCGACATAGTCAGAGTCGTCGAAAATGTCGACATAGTCAGTACATAAGAACATAAGAACATAAGAACAAAGGTAACTGCAGAAGGCCTATTGGCCCATACGAGGCAGCTCCTATTCTATAACCACCCAATCCCACTCATATACTTGTCCAACCCGTGCTTGAAACAATCGAGGGACCCCACCTCCACAATGTTACGCGGCAATTGGTTCCACAAATCAACAACCCTGTTACTGAACCAGTATTTACCCAAGTCTTTCCTAAATCTAAACTTATCCAATTTATATCCATTGTTTCGTGTTCTGTCCTGTGTTGATACTTTTAATACCCTATTAATATCCCCCCGGTTATGTCCATTCATCCACTTGTAAACCTCTATCATGTCACCCCTAACTCTTCGCCTTTCCAGTGAATGCAACTTAAGCTTTGTTAATCTTTCTTCATATGAAAGATTTCTAATTTGGGGAATTAACTTAGTCATCCTACGCTGGACACGTTCAAGTGAATTTATATCCATTCTATAATATGGCGACCAAAACTGAACTGCATAATCTAAATGGGGCCTAACTAGAGCAAGATATAGCTTGAGAACCACACCAGGTGTCTTGTTACTAATGCTGCGATTAATAAATCCAAGTGTCCGATTTGCCTTATTACGAACATTTATGCATTGATCCTTTTGTTTTAAATTCTTACTAATCATAACTCCCAGATCCCTTTCGCAATCCGACTTCGCAATCACAACACATCTAGCTCGTATCTTGTAACTCTATCATCATTACCTAACCTCAGAACTTTACATTTATCAGCATTAAACTGCATCTGCCAATCCTTTGACCATTTCAAAACCCTATCTAGATCAACTTGAAGTGATAGTGAGTCCTCCTCCGAATTAATTTCCCTACCGATTTTCGTATCATCGGCAAATTTGCAAATGTTGCTACTCAAACCTGAATCTAAATCATTTATATATATTATAAACAACAGAGGTCCCAGGACAGAGCCTTGAGGCACTCCACTTACAACATTTTCCCACTCTGACTTGATTCCATTTATACTAACTCTCTGTTTCCTTTGGTATAGCCATGCCCTAATCCAGCTTAATATAGCACCCCCAATACCATGAGACTATTTTTTTAATCAGTCTTTCATGTGGCACTGTATCAAAAGCTTTGCTAAAGTCAAGGTATACAACATCGCAATCCTTACCACTATCAACTGCCTCAACAATGCTAGAATAAAAAGATAACAAATTTGTTAAACATGAACGGCCATTTATAAAACCATGTTGCGACTCGATTATTAATTTATGTTTTTCAAGATGAAGACGAATTTTATTTGCTATTATAGATTCGAGTAACTTTCCCACAATAGACGTTAGGCTAATTGGTCGATAGTTAGACGCAAGTGATCTATCTCCTTTCTTAAAAACTGGTATCACATTAGCAACTTTCCAAAACTCTGGCACTCTGCCTGACTCTATTGATTTATTAAATATGGTTGACAGTGGGTCACAAAGCTCCTCTTTGCATTCTTTAAGCACCCTAGCAAACACTTCATCCGGCCCTGGGGATTTGTTTGGTTTGAGTTTTACTATTTGTTTAAGAACATCCTCCCTGGTAACTGCTAAACTCGTCAACCTGTCCTCGTCCCCACCCACATAGACTTGTTCGGCTGAAGGCATATTGTTAAGTTCCTCTTTAGTAAATACAGATACAAAATATTTATTAAAAATACTACTCATCTCTTCATCACTATCTGTTATTTGACCTGTCTCAGTTTTTAATGGACCTATCCTTTCCCTAGTCTTAGTACGATATAACTGAAAAAACCCTTTAGGATTTGTCTTTGCTTGCCCTGCTATGCGAACTTCATAGTTTTTTTTGCTTTCCTTATCTCTTTTTTAACATTTCTAACCAGTTGTACGAATTCCTGTTCTAAAGTGACCTCCCCATTTTTAATCCTTTTGTACCAAGCTCTCTTTTTACCTATAAGGTTCTTCAAATTCTTTGTTATCCACTTTGGGTCATTAGTATACGATCTATTCAATTTGTATGGTATACTACGTTCCTGTGCTTTGTTTAGAATATTCTTAAATAAGTTATATATTGAATCCACATCGAAATCCCCATTTAAGTCACCTATCGCTGGGTTCATGTCTCGCTCCAAGACCGGCCCACACCCCATACCCAAGACTTTCCAATCAATTTGACCCAAAAATTTCTTAGGCTATTAAAATCAGCTTTTCGAAAATCTGGCACTTTAACAGAATTTTCTCCTACTGGTCTATTCCATTCTATGCTAAATCTGATTTCTTTGTGATCACTGCTCCCTAGCTCACTCCCTATTTCGATGTCATTAATTTGCGTTTCCCTGTTAGTTAACACTAAATCTAAAATATTATTTTCCCGTGTTGGTTCCTTAATGTGTTGCGTAAGAAAGCAATCGTCAATTAATTCTAGAAAATCTTCTGCTTCACTATTCCCTGTTTTGTTCAACCAGTTTATTCCGCTAAAATTAAAGTCACCCATGACATAAATACTGTTAGATCTAGATGCTCTAGATATTTCATCCCATAGATGCTTTGCTTCCATTCTGTCTAAATTTGGTGGCCTATATATTACTCCTATTATAATATTATTAGCTTTTTCGTTTAATTCAATCCAAATAGTTTCTGTGTGTGGCTCTGTTTTGATTCCCTCTTTGAGACTACATTTCAAATTGTCCCTAACATATATGGCTACTCCACCTCCTCGTCTAAATATCTATCTGTGTGAAATAGTTTAAATCCATATATTTGATATTCAGCTAATAGTTCTCTATTTTCTACATTCATCCACGTTTCGGTAAGTGCAATAATATCTATTTTTTCTGTGCAGACAAGAGCATTTAATTCGTTAATTTTATTTCTTAGACTTCTACTGTTAGTGTAATATACCCTAAGTGAATTGTTATTTTGCGGACCTTCTCTTTCCCTGATCGTTTTGCCAATTCCTTTCTCCCACAAACACATACTTTTATTACCTCCTTCCTCCAAATCAATTCCCATACCTCTATCTACTAACAGTTTAAACCCAAACAAACACCTCTAACCACTTCTTCTAGCGAGTTCGCAACAGCAACAACCCCAGCTCTCGATAGATGCACCCCATCACGAGCATACATTTCATTTCTTCCATAGAAGTGTTCCCAGTTGTCTATGAAAGATATTGCATTTGATTTGCAATATCTTTCCAGCCGGCAATTGACACCAAGTGCCCTCGATATCCATTCATTTCCCACTCCCTTTCTTGGAAGAATGCCACATATGATCGGGATTCCTCCCTTGCTCCTAACTAACTCTATGGCTGTTTTATACCTCTGAATCAGTTCCTCACTCCTGACTCGACCAACATCATTTCCTCCCACGCTAATGCAAATAATGGGATTGTTCCCATTACCAGCCATAATATCATTCATGTTGTTTATAATATCACCAATGCCAGCTCCGGGATAGCAAACCCTTAACCTGTTCCCCTATCTCTAGCACAAAACGTTCTATCCAAATACCTTATCTGGGAATCTCCCACAACTAATGTTTGCTTAGGTACTTCCTTTACTTTCTGAGGGGCCTGCGCTTCCTTTCTCTTCGTTGCTTTCCCTTTTGCGCGATCCACAGTCTCTCCACAGCACTCGTCCTCCAAAACGTCAAATGAATTTGAAGTTGCTATGGCGTTTGAAGGCGGCTTTATCAAAGTCTTCTTAAGGCCCCTGTCTTTCGCAACTCTCCAAGACGAGGTCCCTTTACTGCTGGTCTCCTCCTTCGTTACTTCTCGTTGTTTTTTAAGCTGACGCACCTCCTCCCGCAGAGAGTCCAACTCTGTCCTCAGGGCTCCCACTAGAGTCACCAGGTCCTTCACTACAACTTCCATATTGCTATGATAATATACCAACAGTAGAGTCGTCATCAGACAGGTTGATGTCTGCAGGAGCAGTTGGTGGCAGTATTGTTGCAGATGTAGTCGCAGGTGTTACTGGAGTAATAGGGTCCGGGTTGACAGGTGTGTCTGGCGTGGGGTCGGACTCTAGTTGAGAGGAGCAACCGGTAAACATGGTCTCTGGTATCACAAAGGTCGGGTGGTTGTTGTGCTTGTACGTGTCGTAGAGTATTTTGTACCGTTTCTTGATCACCACCTGACATTTCTGTCGCGAAGTGAATCGGAGCTGCAACAGTGCTGTCAGGGGTGGCTGGTGGCGGTGTGAGGGAGGATGGTTGGCTGGCTTGGTTGAGAGGTGTTGTCTGTGACCTTGAGTGGCTGGCGCGGGAGTTGCTGGTCCAGTAGTTTGGCTGCGCGCCGTTCGCGGCACCACTTGCCGGGAGTGCAGGGAAGTCTTCTTGTATGTTGAATGCTTTCGATCTTGTAGTACAATTTCGTGGTCTGGCGTCAGTCATCTTCTTGATTTCCGCCTATCTGGTAGGGCAGTCGTGAGAGACGGCTGTGTGGTCACCGTTGCAGAGTATACAGCGTTGAGTAGATGCGTTGCAGGTCCTGTACTGGTGGTCGCCAGCACAGATGCTGCATTTCCACAGTGGGTTGGGGCACTTCTGAGAGTAGTCGGTGTACTGGAAACACCTAAAGCACTGGCGTAGGCGGAAATAACGCTGCCTAGCGATCTGATGGTGTGCAGGCCACACCAAAACATCTGAGGCCGTTGTCAGCCGCAAGAGTAGCCTCTGCCGGAGTCTTGAGTGACCTTGAGGGTGAGCTTCCCGTTCTCACCCTGCCGGATGAGGTGGGCCGAGATGGCTGTGAGGGATCGATTCAGAGCGTTGATGCTCTTTACGATCTCAATGATAGGCTGTTCAGCGATGATATCACTCACTCTGTGAATGAGTATTGTCCTCACTGCCTGAAATTGATGGAGGTAGGAGTGTTAAGCCCTTAACCTCTAGAGCCGTGATCGTTGCCGTGATAGAGAGCTTCTAGTGCTACTGCACTGCTGAAGAGTATTTGGGGTCCATTTTCGTCCCTGACGACGTCGATGGGTCCATGGTCTCGGTCCTGGTGTACCTCCTGTCAGTTCCTTGGAACTTCACCTTAACTCTGAACAGCATGATGCCGTTCGCGGGCACCACGCTATTACTCAGGAGGGAAGCGCTCTCGTTGCTGCTCGATTTTTACCCACCCGGCAGTGCTAGGTGCAAGCTTCCTTTCCTGCTGATGGAGCATGACCTGAGGAAGAGTTGAGTAGTGTGGCTGATGTTCACTACAGTGTGTGGAGGCCGTCAAATGCTGCATGCATACATATTCATGCATAGTCTCTGAACTCCTTGCAACCCTGGAAATCAATCGGCTTGAAACTCCAGTCCTTAGCAGCAGGGCCACCACTCCTCCCCTTCCTTCCCTCTGCAGTGTGTGGATTATTGTTGGCGCGAGTACACAGCCTTGTGGCACACCAGCATTATAGGCAAAGTCAGTGTGGTATTGGAGGAATCTTTCATTTTGTAGTGTCAAAGTGGTAATGGGTCTCCCATTACCTGAAGGGAAAAGGTAGTGTTGACTTGGATGATTCTCTCTAGTATGGTTGGAAGCTTCAGTTCTTTCCTCATGGTGATGATTCTTGTGTTTCTTGGGGCACCAAGAATTACCCGCATGACTTTTCTTTATTACTTCTAGTTTGTTCAAAACAGAGGCGGGGAAGCTAAATGCAAGGCATGATAATCAAGTAGGGATCTAACAAACATGTTGAATAGTCCGGCATATATAACATGCATTCCAATATTCTTACTAGTATTTTAAGTGATTTGGATTTTAACCTACGATGTAGGTCGTTAACAATGTCACTGATGATACTCCAAGGTATTTGTGCTGCCCACATGTTTGTATGGTTTGGTTAACTTTGAAAGCTAGAGACACACTGATTGTTTTCTGGAAGAAAGAGCGATGGATTAAGGTAAAGACTGAATTCACTGATTTTAGCAGCGAGTGATTCAAGTAGAGATTGCAGTCTAGTTTGGATACTTGAAACAAAACAAATGTCGTCGACATAATAGATGACAGCTTTATCAGCAAGTGTGCAAATACCAGTTTTTGTGCACAAGGACATTGAACAGTGTTGGGCAAAGCGCACTAATCTGGGTTGAACCAAAATCAATGGGAGGAGAATGTTTACTTTTGACTCCCTTGAAAGAACTGAGGCGGTTCTGATACTCGTGTACCCCTTGAGCTATGTCAAGTCTTCCATAAACTCCAAGAGACACTAATTAATCTAATATTTATCTCACCTTTTTCCTGTATCAAAAGCAGTTTTAAGGTCAATAAATGCCATCTATGAGCATGAATCTAGTCTAACAAAATATTCAGCGAAGCATGTTTGAATGCTTCTTCCAGGAAGGAAACCATACTGAATAGGAGCTAATTGAAAACATTAACCTGCCGAGTATAATCCTCTATAGAACTTTACACATACAGGACGCCAGAGATGGGTCTCAAGGCACAAAGAAATCCCATTAATGTGGTGTATCAATGAGAAAATGAGGAGGAGCTTGAGTAGGACTTGAACCTCTGCTTTGGGTGCTCCCAAGCATCCGAGGCTGGAATTCTTTTGACAATGTTTTGGTGCAGTTGTCTAAGGTGTTTGCCTTGAGTTCTCAGAGCTTAGGTTCGACTCCTCCTCGCGGCTCCAACTGATTTTCTCGTATGGGTCAGAATGTTTGTGAATTTGGCTTAAGTATGGGTATTATTAGTCGGTAGATAGCAGTCAGGTAAAACACCATGCCTCAAAATTTGAATAAATATTCCTAGCAAGATGTAACAGATACCTCTTGTCCTGGTTTGCAAAGCAATTGCAAGGATTGAAAACGTGGTGTGCTTTGCATGGTGCTTTGCATGGTGCTTTGCATGGTGCTTTGCATAGTGTTCCATGAAAAGTTGCAAGCTTAGTAAAAGGAATTTTTGTGTTGCAAAATAAAAGTAGTTCAGGGTATAGGTCGTTAACGAAGTTAAAAGGGAAAATCAAAATGGTTCATTTAGTTTTTCAATGTTTCGTACATTAGGTAGTGGAAGTATGGTTTTCAGCTAATTTTCATTGTAACATTCTTGGGAAAAAGGAAAAGTCGAGGAGAATTACTCATATTTCAAATTGATTCGTACAGTACATAATTTTGTATACTGTAATTAAGGATTAGCAAGAAAGATACAGTAAGCATTAAGCTTAAGTTTCGGGAGGAGAAATGTTTAGGGAAGAGTTTCTAATTGTCAGTTTCAGTGAAGCAAATAGGAATTTACAAAGAATAAGAATGTAAAGGTTACGTCAAGAAACGTTTGATTGTGAACCCGTTAAGATTTACAGATAGTAGATATGCATGTCGAGGTTAGTGCAAGCATGAACGAACGTTTAGGTGGTGTGAAATACAATAACTGTTAGCAATGAATTCTTTCCCGTACAAGTGCAAAACCCAGTCGTGACTGTCTCCCCCTTCCATTCATCAGCTGACAGTCATGACCACCCCTCCCCCCCCCCCCCGCCGCCTCCCACTCTATGCATTTAGAGTAAATAATGTCTATGCATCACTATCCTTACCTAACCTAAATATTCCTATTGTATGTACAAGAGCGAATTATGATACTAATTCCTTGTGTTTCTCGGTGCACCCTGTTAAAGTGCCATTCACCTACCTGTGATCCATCGTCCTGTTAATCCAACATTCACCTAACGGTCCATGCAGTTATCCACCACCTACCAGCTCCTCCATCTAAGTGACCCATAGTGCTAGCTTCACTATTTTTTTTTTTTTTATTATTATTAGCTAGTGTAGAGAATCGTACATTAACGATTCAACCTAACTTACCTGTGTGAGGTGTTCGGCATTCAGTATATTAAGCATCATGTAGAATGCAGCATATTCTAATAAGGTTAAAGAAAAAGGTTATTTAGAAAACTTTTTTCTTTTTACCACTGATAACGCGTATTAAGGATGTCGATTATACAGTGTTAAAACATATTATACTGATATAGAAAGGAACACTAGATTTTATGATTAACAAAATAATGTGTGTTTTAACTCGCACAAAGAAAAATCTGTCAAACAAGTTAAAAACAATGATGCACACAGGCAACCTATGCGCTGGACATTCCCAGAAACATGCCCCCAGGCGTGTTTTAAAAT